>NC_056750.1:110471942-110476942 GCF_019279795.1 Protopterus annectens | reverse complement strand
TCCTCGGCTCCGACTCGGCCTATACTATAGCTCGAGAGCTATTTTTACCGGCTCGAGGCAGCCCTATAACCCACAATACCATGTGCTAACTCCCCAGATCTCGTTTGGAAGCTAAGACATAGTATAAATATAATATCATAATATCATAATTCTCATTTGCAAGTACGGGCTCCCTGCTAGTAACATTAAGGATACTGGGAAACTGTAACATGTTATATCTCCAGAAATGGAAGGACTCAGAGACCAGAAGTCTATCCAGGCTAGGGGGCAGGAGGGAGGGACGCAAGAAAGAAGGCGAGAAGAAGACAACTAACATGGAACGTTATGGTAAGAACATAACTTCTTAATGTTAAGTTGTCATTCGCTCGCTTCATTCTTGCTGGATGGGACAGCGTCCCTAGCATCTTAGTCCTGGGTGGCTCAATGGAACAGACTCCTGAGTACGGTGGAACCAAAGTCAGCTCTATTTCTGGAGGCTATATCAAGTTTGTAATGGGCAATAAAGGTATGTTTGGAAGCCCATGTAGCTGCTGCACATATGGCATCTAGTGGTAACCTTACTTGAAATGCCGTTGATGTTGATAGTGCCCTGGTTGAATGAGCCTTAGGCCTAGACGGAAGTTGCCTGTGTCTCAACTCATAGACAAAGGTAATAATAGATGTCACCCATCTGGAAAGAGTAACCTTCGATACCGGAAGCCCTTTCTTTCCTGCAGCATAAGAGAGAAAGAGCTGGTCTGACTTTCTGAGTTGTTTTGTCCTGTCTAGATAATACCGGAATTGGTGATGAACATCTAATGAATGTAATTTCTGTTCAGCCCTGTTGGCATAGTCTGGGAAGAAGACAGGCAAGTCAATGGAGTGGTTTAGATTTGTTTCCGAGGACACTTTTGGTAGGAAGGAAGGGTTTGTTCTGAGAGTTACCCTGTCTTTGTGAAAGACCAAATAAGGGGGACGGACCGACAAAGCTTGAAGTTCCGATACCCTTATGGCAGTTGTTATGGCTACTAAAAAACAGAGTTTTCCAAGAAAGAAGCTTGAGGGAGCAAGAAGCTGCAGGTTCAAAGGGAGGCAGAATCAATGAGGTTAGAACTAAATTCAAATCCCATTGTGGAGGTGGATCTTTAACTGGAGGTCTAAGCAAAAAGATGCCCTTGAGGAAGGCTTTACAAAGTCTGTGGGACATAATATTTGCTTCTGACAGCCCAACATGAAAATTAGCAATGGCCGCTAATTGTACCCTGATAGTGGCTGACGAATGAAAAAGCTCCGCCCGAAAATCTAGAACCTTATGAATGGGTGCATGGAAAGGATCTAGGGACTTAGTTTGTGCCCAATGCAAAAAACGCTTCCATTTACTCGCATACGTCTTCCTAGTATTGGACTTATGGGACGCTAGAATGATATCACGAACAGGAGGAGAAATAAGGGGAAGCCTGGCTAAGGCTGGAAGTGGAGCAACCAAGCTGTGAGGTTGAGGGAGTGAAGAGACTGATGCAGCTTGCCCGTGAGATGGGTCAACAGATCCGGAAGGGGTTCCAGATGCCAAGGCTGATCCAGTAGGTAACTGTGCAGAAACGGAAACCATACTTGTCGAGGCCAAAACGGGGCAATGAGGAACATTTTGGATCTCAATGCGGTTGCTTTCTGAATTAATTGTGGGATCAATGGCAAGGGAGGAAAGGCATATAGAAGACCCGGTGGCCAAACGTGAACAAGAGCGTCTCTGGGGGGATGGCCTGGTAGAGGAAAGAGTGTGAAGAAGTCGAGGCACTTGCTGTTTTGAGGAGTTGCAAAAAGATCGCAGCAAGGCTGGCCCCACTTCTGAAAAATTCTATCTGCTACCGCTTGATTTAGAGACCACTTGTGAGGCATGAGGATAGTTCTGCTCAATCTGGCCGCTATGACGTTGGACTTCCCGGGGATGTGCATTGCTATCAGAAACCGTTGAGAGGAAATCGCCCATTGCCAAAGTCTGAGTGCTTCTCGACATAGGGGGTAGGACTTTGTTCCGCCCTGCTTGTTTATGTAACACACTACAGACATATTGTCCGTTTGAATTGCTATAGTCCCTGTGGGAAGAAAGCTCTGAAGGGCTTGCAACGTCAAAAGCACCGCCCTCATCTCCAGGACATTTATGTGCAGGTGGCGTTCTGATTGTTGCCATGTGCTTTGGACCGTCCTGTCCTGATAATGCCCCCGCCACCTGATCAGGGAGGCATCCGTTGTCACCATGGCAACTGGGGGGGGGGACAAAGGGTCTTCCCCGAAAAAGCTGAGAGGAAACCATCCACCAGGAGAAATGATTCTTGCACGAAGGGGTTATCAAAATATTGTGAGTCATTGGTAGCTGTTGAAAGGACCACTGAGAAAACAGCATCCACTGAAGGAGCCTCATGTGGAAGCGGGCTAATGGGAGTAGAAGAATCGCCGCTGCCATGAGGCCTAACGCTTTCAATACTAGCTTGACTTTAACTCTGTTGGGCTGAAACAGGGACTGAACATTCCGCCTTATGTCTGACACTCTCTGAGGTGATAATGTTGCAGACATTTCTGTGGTGTTTAATACGGCACCTATAAAGTTTATACATTGACAAGGCGACAAGGAGGACTTTGCAAAATTTATAGAAATACCTAGACTGTTGCAAAGTTGAATAGTGTAATCCCTGGCCATTATAAGATGCTGCTTGGTGGTAGCGGAAATGAGCCAGTCGTCTAGATATGGAAACACCTGGAATCCTTTTTGTCTCAGGTGAGCCATGACCACTGCCAAGCATTTGGTGAACACCGGGGCTGTGGTGAGACCAAAGGGCAGGGTTCTGAATTGATAATGACTGGCTCCCAGCCAGCGGAGAAACCTCCTGGAGCGCCTGTGTATCTTTATATGATAGTACGCATCCTGGAGGTCTAAGGAGCACATCCAGTTGTCTCTGCCCAAAAAGGGTACAATGGACTGCAGTGTTACCATCCGAAATTTTGTCTTTTGTACAGAGTTGTTCAATCTGCTGAGGTCCAAAATGGGTCTCCAGTCTCCATTCTTTTTTGGTACCAAAAAGAATCTGGAGTAGATTCTGGATCCTAGCTGATCTGCTGGGACTGCCTGGATGACTCTTTTTGTTAACAGCTTTTTTACTTCTAGCTGAGCCTGACCCCTTTGTGCGGGTGGTACGTCTGGTAGGGGTCTTGGCGGTTGTACCAGAAAGGAAGTGAAGGGAATTTTGTAACCCTCAGATATGATCTTCTGTACCCATGTGTCTTGGGAGAGGGATTGCCAGGCTTCCGGGTACATAGATAATCTTCCCCCGACTGCCTCCGAAGGCGGACAGTCGGGCAGCTTCTCAGGGATGTTGAAAGGGCTGGTCAGGGAAAGATTCCCTGGAACCCTGGTTCTGTGGACCCCCTCTGCCCCTAGGGTGGCGTCTGTTATTATTCCCCCCTCTGCCTCTAGGGGGAAATTCACCACGTGCAGCAGGCGCGACTCCCTGTGGTTTGCGGAACCACATCTTTCCACCTCTCTGTCCCTTAGGATAAGGTCTAGAAGGTGTGGAAAAATGGACTCCCACAGCAGAGAGAGTCTCATATCTTGCTCGCATCTGGTGAGGGTATTCTTCACCTGAGGTCCAAACAATTCTGAACCATCAAAGGGGGTGTTGGTGAAGGACGCCTTGAAGGGATCGGCAAAGTTACAGAGTCGCATCCAAGCGTGACGTCTTAACGCAACACCTGTGCCAGCAGCCCTACTCACTCCATCGGCTGCGTAAGAGATAAGCCGCATGGAGGAGTTAACAATTGAGTTCAGGGTGTCCAGCTGGGAGTTTATCTTGTCCTGATACCCCGCAGCAGAAGGATCCTGTACCGTTTCACCCAGCTCTTTGAGCAGGTCTCTCTGAAGGTGGGTGAAATGACATAAATAGTTCAGCGATCACATAGTAAAGGTCGCTGAAGCAAATGTCCGCTTGCCGTACCTGTCCATGGTCCTGGACTCTTTGTTAGGAGGATGAACAGGTACAGAAGGATCAGCCAATTCCTTCTTAGTGGCTGCTGCTACCATCATAGCATCAACTGAAACGCCTTTGGTGAGAAAGGACTTGTCCTCTGGTGCAGAAATAAATTTAGAAGGCCTCCTAGGGGTAGGTTCCATTGAGTCAGGAGCTGCCCATGCCTTTCTAGCCACTATCTCCATTAGTGGGTCGAAAGGGGGAGACACCCAGGAGGTGGAAGGGTGAGATCCAAAAGCGTCAAGGTAAACCGACTCATCCTCAGAAGGTTTGAGAGTGGACCAATTTCCCCTCTGTTTTAGGATCTCTAGGATGTCTGAGAAAGAGACATCCTCAGAGGGGGATCTGGGGGAACCCTCCAACTCATCCAAGTCGGTGTCTGAGGTGACAGACTCGGGGGAGTCTATGTGCTTCCTCTTGCACTTTCTTTCCTAGGGGGTTCCCCTGAAACTTCAGGGGAGCCCTCGGAAGAGGAGGAGACACCAAAGGTGGGTACCCTACACTTCGGATCTCTGCTGTCAGATATAGGAGGGTGGCCAGAGACCATAACAGGCACTGTAGAGGGAGGAGCTGCAGAACTTAACCTTGGAGTGGACACTGGGTCCAGCACGCTCCTCATCACCTCGAAGGCTCCCCTATCAGATACCAAAGTTAGTCCTGGCTCTGAAGAGACCGGAACCGCCCTCGGCACCGACAGAGAAGGCTCCGAGAATGATGTCGGGGCCGAACTAAACAGAGCCGAAGCTCCGAGAGGGAGAGCGGGGTCGGACAAAGGTTCGATACCACTTGCCCCCTCGGAGCCAACAATGGAGTCCCAGTGCCCGGACCTCTCCACGGACGGAACCAATGAAGAGGTCAGAGCCAACGACACCGGAGCCGAAGGTGGGAGTATCGGCTCCGACGTGGGTAAGGTTACGGTTCCGACAAACTCCGGCTCCGAACCCAAGAGGTGAGTAGCAGGAGGAATCGATGGCAGTACCGAAGGAGCCACAGTCTGGTGAG
>NC_056750.1:110464442-110466942 GCF_019279795.1 Protopterus annectens | reverse complement strand
CAAGTACAAATTCCTTGGCCCAACATTTTCTAGAATTTATAAACTCAAACGCCCTGGATAAACTGGTTAACACCCCCTCCAGAGGTGACAACATATTGGACCTGATCATCACCAACATGGGTGACCGGTGTTCCACACTGGAGGTAAACCCCTTGCTGGTTAGATCTGATCATAAACTAATCACTCTGGATATCCACATTCCGTCACCACCCCCGGTCAAAGAAACTTTTCAAAAGCAAACTTCACGTTACTTAAGACCGAAGTGGGAAGTTTCAAAGCCCCCATGCTAAAGGATAATGCTGTTCAAGCTGCAAAATCCTTTACTAATGCACTCTATGGGCACCTACAAGAATGCATGGATAGTGCTAGACCAAACAAAACCAAGACTCACTCCTCCAAGAAAAGGAAACCAGTCTGGTGGACACCTGCCATAAACAAGCTATACAATAGAAGGAGGAAACTAGTACAAAAAGAGAGTAAAATCCCAAGAAGGGAAGACATCCTTGATCAGTATCAGCAAGAAACTATGGTCCCTCATATGGCTAGCTTCGAATGAAAAATTGCCATGGACTCCAAAGATAACCACAAGGCATTCTTTAGCTATGTCAAGAATCTAAGTGGCAATTCTCATATCTGCTGGGAGTTAGTTCAGAATGGCACAAAATACACTGAACCGACCGATATAGCAACATCCTGGTAGACAGGTTCAGTGCAAACTTCACCCCCTGTCACCCCCAAAAGGGCCCATAACTACACCAGAAGAATGCAGTGCCCCTGAAATCACAAATGCTCAGGTTAAAATAGCCCTCTCCAAAGCCAAAAACACAGCATCAATGGGACCGGACGGTGTCCCAGGCTGCATCCTACATGAGCTCAAAGATGAACTAACCCCTCACCTAAACACACTGTGTAAACTCAGCCTCTCCAAAGGCTATGTGCCCACAGAGTGGCGCACAGCAATGGTTATTCCGCTCCACAAAGGTGGAGCCACAATGGACCCCGAGAACTATCGCCCTATAAGCCTGACTAGCTTGGTCTGCAAAGCTATAGAGTGCATCATCATGGACTTCATTAACATAGAAACTGGAAACCTCCAAACATTGGACCCAACCCACTTTGGCTTTGTTAAGGGCAGATCATGCCTCCTAAACCTGGTGGATTTCTTTGAGACAGTTACCAAGGCTATAGATGAGGGAAAGGTAGTCCACACAGCCTACCTAGACCTCGCAAAAGCCTTCAACACCATTTCCAACTCAGGTATTATAGACAAGCTCACCAGCCTGAATATAAACCCCTACGTCACGAGATGGGTTGCCAACTGGCTCAGGGACAGAAGCCAGATGGTAAAAGTTGCAGGAGCTATGTCTGACTCTAAACCGGTTACAAGTGGCATTCCCCAGGGCTCAGTCCTAGGACCCCTAATGTTAAGCATATACTTCTTAGAATTACAGGCAAGCACAGGAGGACTACGGCTCACCAAGTTCGCAGACGACTGCAAATTAGGGGCTATAACTGACCCTCTGGCTGACACAGGCATCCTCCAAAAGGGTCTCACTGAGACAGATACCTGGTGACAAAACCATGGTCTCAAGCTAAATGCCAAAAAGTGCATAGTCATCCCCTTTGGAAAAAACAAAGTGCCCACAAAATACCACATAGGAAATACGGAAGACGTAATAAGGGATCTGGGGACCCAAGTAGATAGTAACCTCTCCATTGATAATTACATTGCCAAAGTGGATAGAAAATCCTTCTATGTGGCCCACCTAATCAAAAAAGGGTTTGCATCCAGATTGAAAGAGGTCATTGGGCCCCTCTACGCATCACTCATCAGACCCATCATAGAGTACAATGCCCCATTTGGAATGTACCTTACAAGACACCTGCAACAACTGGAAAGACCACAGAAGTTCATCACCATGAGGATCACTGGCCTCAAACAGATGCCCTATGCAGCTCGACTGAAGAAACTCCAGCTGTACTCGGTTGCATACCGCCTACTCAGAGGTGATCTCTGCCTGACATACAAGGCCATGTCCAACCCAAAATGATGGACATGCTCCACCTAAAGAAAACCATATCCCCTTGAGCCACATGTTCCAGGGATCCATATATACATATATATAGATATAAGGCAGCACATAAGGCAGCTGTTTAATCTCAGTCTTACCACAGGATACGTGCCCAACGAGTGGCGTATGGCAACTGTGGTCCCACTCCACAAAGGCGGTGCCTCTACGGACCCTGGTAATTACCACCCCATAAGCTTAACATGTCTAGTCTGCAAAGCTATGGAGAGGATCATAATGGAGCTCATAAACAAAGATATAGGGGACTTGCAGACATTGGACCCGACCCAGTTTGGCTTAGTCAAGGGCAGATCATGCCTTTTGAACTTGGTCGACTTCTTCGAAACAGTCACCAAGGCCATTGATGAGGAAAGGCAGTCCATACAGCCTACCTTGACCTTGCAAAGGCTTTCACAATACCCCACTGGTAT
>NC_056750.1:110356942-110459442 GCF_019279795.1 Protopterus annectens | reverse complement strand
TTTTTGAGCCGGTCTGCATAGGGCATCTGTTTCAGGTCAGTAATCCTCTTTGTGAGGTATTTCTGTGGTCTTTCCAGTTGTTGCAGATGTCTTGTGAGGTACATACCAAAAGGGGCATTGTCCTCTATAATGGGCCTAATGAGTGATGAGTAGAGGGGAAATATGACCTCTTTTTTTCAGGATGAGAATCATTTTGTGATGAGATGAGCCACGTAGAAGGATTTCCTGACCACTGTGGCAAAGTGATTATCAAAGGAGAGACTACTGTCCACCTGTGTCCCAAGGTCTCTTATCACATTTTCGTCATTAAGTAGACTACCAGCTATGTGGTAGTTCATGGGTACAGAGTTTTTACCAAAGGGGATGACAATACACTTTTTGGCACTGAGCTTCAGGCCATGGCTTTGACACCAGGTATCTGTCTCAGTGAGGCCCTTTTGTAGTTTGTCCACATCGTTAGGAGTTTCGATTAAGGCTCCTAGTTTGCAGTTATCTGTGAACTTTGTTAGCCAAAGACCTTCTGTGTTGGCCTGCACTTCAGAGAAGTAGATACCAAACAGGAGAGGACCCAGGACTGAACCCTGTGGTACTCCACTTGTCACTGGTCTGATGTCGGATTTGGAATCCGCTACTTTCATAGTGTGGGTTCTGTCCGTGAGCCAATTGGCAACCCATCTTGTAACATAGGGATTGATACCTAGTTTAGTGAGCTTATCTATAATTCCAGAGTGGGGGATGGTGTCGAAAGCCGTGGCGAGCTCTAGATAAGCTGTGTGAACCATTTTACCCTCATCTATGGCTTTGGTGACTGCTTCAAAGAAGTCAATCAGGTTTAAGAGACATGATCTGCCTTCTACAAATCCAAACTGAGTAGGGTCCAGACTTTGGAGATTACCAATGTCTTTGTTTATGAGTTCCGTGATGATACATTCCATGGCCTTGCAAACCAGGCTCGTCAGGCTAATGGGGCGGCAGTTCCCTGGGTCCGTCGTGGCTCCCCCTTTGTGGAGTGGGATAACTGTCGTGGTGCGCCATTCAGTGGGTACAAAGCCTGAGGTGAGGTTATGATTGAATATGGTGCTTAGGTAGGGTGCCAGTTCATTCTGTAGTTCATGTAGAACGCAGCCTGGGATATTGTCAGGTCCCATGGATGCTGTGTTCTTGGCTTTAGAGAGTGTGTTTTTTACCTGTGCAGCCGTGATTATAGGAACTTTGCATTCTTCCGGTATAGAGATGGGCCCTCTAGGGGGTGAGAGGGGGGTAAAGTTAGCACTGAACCTATCTGGTAGGATGTTGGCAATATCAGTTGGTTCTGTATATTTAGTGCCATTATGCTGTAACTCATAGCAGATCTGAGTATTCCCATACAGATTCTTGACATAGCTATAGAATGCTTTGTGGTTGTCTTTAGAGCCAGTGGCAATTTTGTTTTCGTAACTAGCTTTGGAGGATTTTATGAGGGATCTCAGCTTCTTACTGAGGTTGACCAGGGAGTTCCCCCAGTCATGGGATTTTACTCTTTTTTGCAACAGTCTCTTTCTTCTGTTGTAGAGTTTGTTTATGGCAGAGGACTACCAGATTGGCTTCCTTTTTTTGGAGGATAACATTTTGGTTCTATTAGGGATAGCATGATCCATGCACTCGTGCAAGTGCTTATAAAGTGCATTTGTGTAGGATTCGGCAGTCATACCTCTATTGTCCGTCTGCATGGGTGTCATGAAGTTTGCCACTTCTGTCTTAAGAAGTGTGAAGTTTACGATGGTTTCCCTAATTGGGGCTGGGGGTGGGATGTGGATGTCTAGGCTGATTAGTTTGTGGTCGGATCTGACCAACGAGAAATTGACCTCTGGTGTGGAACACCGGTTTCCCATGTTGGTAATGACCAGGTCTAGGATATTGCTGCCCCTGGTGGGGGTGTGAATAAGTTGATCCAAGGCGTTGGAATTTATGAATTCTAGAAAATGCTGAGCAATAGAGTTGGTACATGAGTAGTTTTCCCAGTTAATGATGGGGTAGTTGAAATTGCCCATTATTAGGGTGTTGGATTGTACCCTAATACTTTCCAGTGTATCAAGAAATGAGGAGTGTGAATCCTGGGGCATGGTGGGGGGTCTGTAGCAAGCTACAATTTGGATTGCGGTCTTACCCAGAGTTAGTTGCACTTGGATAATCTCGGATGCATTATGCTGTGCAACTAGCCTGGAGGTGTGGATATCCTTAATGAATATGGACACGCCTCCACCTTTAATGCTTCTTTCTGGGTTAGGTGGCCGAAAGGTGTGGTATGAATTGAAGCCTGGTAATGCAGGGGTGCTCTCTGGAGCTTTGAACCAGGTCTCTGTCACTGCACAGATGTCAATGTTCTCCATTTTAAGGAGTGCCTCGAGTGAGTGCATTTTGAGGTTTAGACTTCTAGCACTGAGTAGCATTACCCTCTGATTTTGCTTGCTTGTACCTGTTATGGTGGTGAAGTTGTCATTTGAACCTTGCCTAAAAAAGGCACTATAGGGGTGGCAAGAGTCTTAGCCAGTATCCGGAATCCTAAGGGCGACAGGTGCAGGCCATCTCTGGCAAAGCATCGTGGACTGTCGATCATGTCATCCCAGGCAGACAAATACTGGATCCCCTTAGAATAACACCAGAAGCTTAGCCAATTGTTGAAGTCAATCATTTTGTCCTTGTACTGTGGTATCATTCTGGGTGATGGCAGGATGCTACTCAGGGTTAGGGTCATACCTGCCTGGGCTACAAGATCGGAGAGCTCCTCCATGTCTCTTTTCATGGAGTCCAGGGAGGTACGTCTCAGGTCATTCACACCAACATGGACAATGACAGTGTCATATTTGTACTTATTGTGGAGTGACCTGAGTGCATATGTTATGCGGCGGATCCTGGCACCTGACAGGCAGCTGACAGTAACTTTCTCCTTGTTTAGTCTAGTGAGTGGAACATCAGTGTGCCTGACTACAGAGTCACCTATGACTAGAGTGTTGGGTACGTTGTTATGCCTTATGGGCTGTGGTTGAGTGGCACACTGAGTTTGTGGGCTATGTGTCATTTGGGTTGTGTTGGGGGTGGAGTTTGTTTGCGTTTATGCTTTGGGTATCCCTGATGCTTGGCCAGGCTTTTATTGAGAGCCTCCGCGAATGTAGGTGTGTGTTTTGTGTTTCTATGTGTGTGTTTTGGTGGTGTAGGTTTTGAGGGACTATGTGATGAGTGTGGTGTGGTGCAAGTGTTTACCTCTCCTCTTGACTGTCTAGTCCAGTCTTGGGTGAAGAGAGCTTTGCTTCCAGTTTGGCTATATAAGTGCATCTCTCACAGGTTGTAGTGTTGGGTGGTAGGAGGAGAGGGTTGTCTGTGTACATGAGGCAATTGCTGCATTGCCCCAAGATGCCCAGATTCATCAGGTAGACAGGAGAAATCACTGGGAGCTGACCCTTAGACATGCCTGGATAAGTGCTTATTTATTAAGTACTAAAACTGCATTCCACTAGACAAGTGAGGAAAGCTGAGTGCTGTAGTAATTTGCAGCTTATGTAGTGCTTACAATGAGTTCTGAACACGTGCTGAGTTCAAAGAAACAGATTTGAGTGCTGAAACTAGAAAACTGGCTAGATATAAGAAAAAAAAAATAAGCTAGAAGGCTTCCCTCCAAAGAAGGGCTTGGGGGCTCAGAAGCCTACAGTCTATACCCACTTAACAGGAAAGGCAGGAAACAAGCTTAAAATTTTTTTTCCTTCTGTTTCCCAGATGCTCTCTTTGTACACAGTAGGAGTGCCTGAAATCAGAATATGATCTCACTGCACTCAGTTGAGTGAGCAAATGAGATGGGCCCAGAAGGAGTATCCAAACACAAATTTACAAGAGGGGCGGGCAGTTTATGTGTATGTATACATATATATATATATATATATATACACACACATATATATAATACACACACACACACACACACACACAAATATATACATATATATATATATATATATATATATATATATATATATATACACACAAAACATGTGAGATGCAACTATACGGCCAAACTGGAGGCTGAGCTCTCTCAACATAGGACTGGCAAGACCAGACAGGAGGAGAAGGTAACCACACACACTATAGACCCAGTCTCATATACTACTGTCACAACCTCAAATCATACACATAAACACACAAAGACATACTCGGAGGCTCTGATCAAAAATCTACCAAAACAGCAGAGGCCACCAAAGCAGACACCCAAACAACTACCACCTCAGAACACAACACCTGCAACGCATAGACCACACAGTCAGAGTGTCAAACAGTCACAGCCCTTAAGGACAAACACAATGCCAAACATACTCGTCATTGGTGACTCAATTGTCAGACACACTGACGTCCTGCTCACCAGACTGAGTAAGGAGAAGGTCACAGTAAGCTGCCTGTCGGGCGCTAGAATCCGCCACATAACGCAAGCACTCAGGTCTCTCAACAGCAGGTACAAGTACGACTCAGTCATTGTCCATGCTGGTGTAAACGACCTGAGACGTACCTCCTTGTACTACATGAAAAGAGACATTGAGGAGCTCTCTGATTATGTAGCCCAGGCAGGTATGACCCTGACCTTGAGCAGTATCCTACCTTCACCAAGAATGATGCCACAATACAGAGATAAGATGATCAGCTTTAACAATTGGCTTAAACTCTGGTATCATTCAAAGGGGATCCAATGTCTGACTGCCTGGGATGACATGCTGGACAAGCCACGCTGCTTCGCAAGGGACGGCTTGCACCTGTCACCCCCGGCATTCCGGATATTGGCAAAGGCTCTTGCCACCCCCATAGTGCCTTTTTTAGGCAAGGCTCAAATTCTAAACCTACCACCCTAGAACACAATAAAGAAAAAAAACTTAGGGTCATGCTGCTCAATGCCAGAAGTCTCAATCTCAAAATGCACGCACTCGAGGCCCTTCTCAGTATGGAGAACATCGATGTCTGTGCTGTGACAGAAACCTGGTTCAAGGCTCCTGAGAGCACCCCAGCACTATCAGGTTTTACCTCATATCATGCTCCGCCCCAAAATCCAGACAATACCAAGAAAGGAGGGGGGTATCCATATTCATCAAGGACACCCACACCTCAAGATTGGTGGCAACGCACGATGCATCGGAGACCATCCAGGTGCAATTAACCATAGGCAAGACTGCTCTGCAATTTGTAGCATGTTACAGGCCACCCTCGCAAACTCAGGAACCTCACATGGCTTTCCTGAAGACACTGGAGGGGATAAATGTATCTCCGAACACCATCATACTAGGTGACTTCAATTACCCTAATATAGACTGGGAACACTACTCAAGCCCAAACACTCTAGCCCAAAAGTTCCTGGAATTCATAAACTCAAATGCCATGGAACAGCTAGTCACCATCCCCACAAGAGGAGAAAACATACTAGATCTCATCATCACGAACATGGGAGCACAATGTTCAACACCGGAAGTATACCCCTCACTGGTGAGATCAGATCACAAACTAATCTCGCTGGAGGTCCTCATCCCGCCCCCACCTGAAATAAAAAAGACCACAGTAAAGAACTTCTCGAAAGCCGACTTCACACTTCTAAAGACTAGTGTGGTCTCCTTTAAGGCCCCGAGCCTCCAGTAATCATTACTCAATCCGCTGAATCACTTACAAATGCCTTCTACCAGCACCTGCAGGACTGCATGGATCAGGCAATCCCAAGCAAAACAAAGACTCTTTGTACCAAAGGCAAGCGTCCAGTCTGGTGGACCCCAGCCATAAACAAACTCTACAACAAAAGGAGGAAGCTACTACAAGATAGAGCAAAATCCTTAAAAGGTAAGACACCTTTGATCACTATAAGTAAAAAGCTAAGAGCTCTCATAAAATCATCCAAGGCAAATTTTGAGAGAAAAATAGCTAAGGACTCAAAAGACAATCATAAGGCCTTCTTTAGCTATGTTAGAAACCTGGGAGGAAACTCCCAGATATGCTCAAAATTAGTTCAAAATGATGTGAAGATTACTGATCCTTCAGACATTGCCAACATACTGGCTGACAGGTTCAGTGCAAACTCCGCCTGGACAGCAAAAAAGGAGAGATATCTATACCAAATGATTGTAGCCCCCCAAACATCTCTAACGCCCAGGTGAGAACTGCTCTCCAAGGCAAAACACAGCATCCATGGGACCTGATGGTGTCCCCGGCTGTGTGCTCCACGAACTCAATCAGGAATTAAACCCGCAGTTAGGACAGCTGTTTAATCTTAGTCTCACCTCCGGATATGCACTCCAGGAGTGGCGCACAGCGACTGTGGTCCCACTTCACAAAGGCAGTGCCTCCACCGACCCTGGAAATTACCGTCCCATTAGCTTGACAAGCCTTATCTGCAAAGCCATGGAGAGGATCATAATGGATCTCATAAATAAAGACATAGGGAATTTGCAGACTTTGGATCCAACTCAGTTTGGCTTTGTCAAAGGCAGATCATGCCTTTTAAACTTGGTTGACTTTTTCGAAACAGTCACCAAGGCCATTGATGAGGGAAAGGCAGTCCATACAGCCTACCTCGACCTGGCAAAGGCCTTCGATACAATACCCCACTCGGGTATCATTGAAAATCTCATCAGCTTAAATGTAAACCCATACATCACAAGATGGGTTGCAAACTGGCTGAGTGACAGAACCCACAGGGTCAGAGTTGCTGGCGCCATGTCAGACTCAAAGCCTGTCACAAGTGGTGTCCCACAGGGCTCAGTCTTGGGCCCACTCTTGTTCGGCATCTACTTTTCCGAAGTACAAGCAAACACAGGAGGGTTATGGCTGACAAAGTTTGCAAGATGACTGCAAACTGGGCGCCATAGTCGAAAACACATCTGACACAGATATCCTTCAAAAGGGTCTCACAGAAACGGATAACTGGTGCCAGAGCCATGGCCTAAAGTTAAATGCCAAAAAATGCATAGTCATACCCTTCGGGAAAAACAAGGTCACCCCTAGCTACCATACAGGTGGCAATCCACTGAGCACAGAAGAAGTTATCAAGGACCTGGGGACCCAGGTTGACAGTAACCTTTCATTCGACACTCATGTTGCTAAAGTAGTTAGGAAGACCTTCTACATTGCCCACCTGATCATGAAGGGATTCACATCTAGATCAAGGGAGGTCATAGTCTCCCTATACTCATCACTCATCAGACCAATGATTGAGTACAATGCCCCATTCGGAATGTATCTGACCCGACACTTGCAGCAGCTGGAGAGCCAACAAAAGTTCATCACCAAAAGGATAAAGGGTCTCAAAAATCTGTCTTATGCTGCCCGACTGAAAGAACTCCAGCTCTATTCAGTCGCTTACCGCTTGCTCAGAGGTGACTTGTGCCTGACATACAAGGCCATGTCAAACCCAGATTTGATGAACATGCTTCACCTCAAAAAATCTAGATCCCTCAGAGCCACAAGGGCGGGAGACTTAAACCTCGAAACGGTTATTAATAGGATGTGCTGGAGGGATAGATTAATCACCCAAAGACTCCCTATGCTGTGGAACAAAATCCCGGTATATGTGAGGCGGAGCACCTCGCTGGCTTTGTTCAAGAGGAATCTTGACCAATGGATGGGAGATCGCAGATATACCTCAGGGATTACCTCAGTGTCACTGCTCGACAGAGGCACAGCAAAATAATGGGCATAGTTTCTCCAAACTAAAGGGGTGGCGTAAGCCACAAAACTATGGGCTAGGCTTGTAAATGCCCTCGGGCAGATAGCCTAGTATGAACCTATGAACCTATATAATACACAGATATATACATAAATATATATACATACATATACAGATTCAATACTGTACTTATATACACACATATGTATACATACATATACACACACACACACACACACACACACACACACACATATATATATATATATATATATATATATATATAGATATAGATATATAAACTAAAACTTCGACTAAAGCAAACAAACACAGACTCAGTACTGTCAGGTATATTTAAGCTTTCATTCCATAACTGTGGTGGAACTTCATCAGACTATACAGTATATACAATAAGTGTGTGTGTACTGTACATGTCAATCAGAACTTGTAACAAGTAGGCTATGTAATGTAATTCTCCGTCAAACTGTGGATCCTATTGCTTCCATCTTAAAACGCACTTTAAGTTTAATGTCTCATTTAAACCTGGGTAACTTTCTGCATTAAGACGGAGTTGCCATCTTAACTACAGAACTTGTAATAAATTGTCAATGTCACCAAAAAAATTAGGTAATCTTTCTAGAATTAAAAAAGAAAACTTACAGAAATTGTTGCATGTGAGGTTGTGTTTTCCAAGAGCATTTGAACTCTCTTTTGCTCTAATAGAAAAGTTGTGTTCTTTTATTTTTCTTCAAGTCTTCTAATAGTTTTGCCAATGTAAAAACATTGACAGGAGTCACAAATAGCCACATAAACCACACAGGAAGTATTGCTATCATATTTTTCAGTAAACTGGATATGAATATTGCAATGACTAAAAATGTAACTAGTACTTGTACGGATAAATTCACAGCATGCACATTTTCCACAAGTGGTCATTCCCTTAATATCAGTGTAGTGTACAAAATCAGAAATCAAGTATGGTTTGTCATTATTCTCAAAAAAGTACTTAAAAGATTTTGTGCGTTTAAATGTTAAACTGGGTGCTCCCCCAAAAAGGTCTTTAATGTAAGGGACTTTTTACTATCTTCCAGTTTTCACAAATGATGTTTCAGATAGAGTTAAGATCTCTACAAATGGGGACGGAGAATCTCAAGGTTCTATCTGAATCTGTGTGAGCTGGTTTGGATGAAGAGAACCCAAATTTGATAATGGGTTTAAACCTGGTGGCCCTAGCTGTTTTAATCTCTTCTCTAATGTCACATACTGTTTAGGGTAATGTTTTTGCAGGAATAAAGAAGTGAGAAAATCACACTCCAAGTCAAACTGTGGATCCTCATTAATTAACCTGGATAGTCTTATGAATTGTCCTCTGACTACGTTTCTCTTCATAAATCCTGGATGTTGGCTTTGGTAATCCAAATAATTATTCTGGAACGTGTCTTTCCTATAGATGTTAGAGGACAAACAGCCTGTGGACTTGTCTAAGGAAATGGACGTATCCAAGAATGAAACCTTTGAGCCTTTCCCTGATAAAACAAATTATAAAAAATCTATGCTCTCAGATATAGATTGGATGAAGGTATCTAGCTGTGGTTCAAATCCATTCCAAATGAAAAAAATATCATCAATGTATCTGTGGTAACACCATGTGAGGTGAAATCCTGGGAGATGAACTAGTGTATCTAATTCCCACTCTGCAAGTACTAGACTGGCAAAGGCTGAGGCCATCTTGGACCCCATGGTCACTCCTCTAACTTTTCTGTATACACCTTGATTAAAGTGAAAAAAATTATTTAAAACTAGGGATATGAGCTGGTGAATGGTAACTATTTTTTTCTTAGGAAACTTTGCATATTTGTATAAAAAAATGTTTGACGTAGTTCATGTCTTGTGTGTGTGGGATGCTCGTGTATAAGGCAACCACATCTAAAGTAACTAATAAACTGTTGGGTTGAATACTTTTTGTTTGTGATAGAACGTTAAGGAAATCTTGTTTTTTTATTTGATATAATGAGTCTGAATGGGGGATCAACCGCAGATTTGAGTAACTTGGGAATTCCAAAAAGTTTGCCCAATGCTGTGTGGTGTGCTTTAATATGGATGTCTGTCAACTGTTTCTTAGAGAAACTGAATACAGAATTACATTCAGGAAGATGATCCGAGAGGTGCTCAATGGTGGTGCTCATCTAAGACGGCTTCTTGTTTTCATGTGTCTTGGGGCTATGTTGTGGCACATATTCCTTCTTCCTCTCCCTCGACCTCATCCTTTTGAAGTGCTTCTTGGTAGAAACTCCCTGTGATCTTGCCCTGGAAAACGATGGGATTAAATGGATTTTGTGCAGGGGATAAGATATCAAAAGATTTAACATCAGCAGAGTTGACCACTGTATTTTCCCTGGTGTGACAGTTGAAACATCTGGAACTAATCCTTTGAGCTTTGCTTCTCTCCTCTGTAATGGAGGCTGAAATAGGAGGAAATTCTTCTCTATTATTTAAATCTGGGGTGGACACTGGAGTAGCCATAGAATGTAGAGTGGAAGGGGGTCTATTATGTGTATTGGAATTAACAGTGGGTGGCACCTGAGGGGCAATAAAAGGAGACTGTGAAACTAGACTAAAACCTGAAGGTCTGTGTGAATTCCTAAAATCTCTGGGGATAAGAAAATCACTATGTTCATGAACTTCATAAAAGTCATTGTTGTACCTCTTAGAACCCAAGTGCCTATTAATCAGTGGATATGCAGACAGGGATTTATATTGACATAAATCCCTCTGTATTTTTTGTTTTCTGTGAATAATTGTAGCCACGTGTCTGGTGAGTTTTGGAAAAATCTGGTCATATAATGGTTTGCATAAACTAAATTGAGGGTGGGATGTCACAGTGGAATTTATTCGGGTAATATTTTTCCTAAGAACATCTAGTTGTCTTTGATTATCAGACACTAAAATATAGGGCATTTTCCTAAATTTGGAAAATGTGAATGTCCTGCAACCTGCAGTGAGTTATTGTAGGAGCAAGGCATTTTGTAAATACAGATGGAGTTGTAGACAAGCCAAAGAGTAAAGCAGAAAACTGAAAATGTAAGCCAGAAACATAAAATAATTTGAAATCTTTGAGAACTGGAATGTGATAAGCATCTTTTTTAAATCCAGAATTACCAGAAAATTGAGAAGTGGAATGAGAGGCAACAAGGGACTGTAGAGACTTTGAATAAAATCCTTTTCCTATTTGATATGTGGGAACAGGTTCTGTAACTCCCAGAAACAGCATTTGATCTAGGATAGGAGGAAGCAGGGAGGTGTGATTGGATGTATGCAGAAGAAGCCATTTAAAAGGTGGAATGTACTCCCCTTACCAGTTTTAGCCTTTTTGAATCATTCTCAGAATCCAAGTGTCTGAAGCTATCTGGCACCGCAGAAGAAAGTGAATACCTAGACTATGGGAAAGGTTTACTGGAATGCCAAGGTTGCGAGGGGGAGGAAAGTAAAGTTGTGTACACTTAACATAAATGTAGATGTTCGAGTGTATTCACTGTTGCAGGCATTACATTTGGGTTATCTGCTTGCAGGTAGCCCTCAGTCGGCCTGATTAACAAAGTCTTGGGTCCTGCGTCGGTTGCTGTCTCTTATTCCATGACATCAGGTCGTCAGGGGTATAAAACATGCAGCCGACGTCATTACATCAGTTTTTCTTGCCCCAGATGTCAGGTGCCCCCCTAATGGGAAGCAATTAAATCTATAAATATACAAGGTTATACCTCAAACAAAAAAGCAAATACACCAAAATGCTTTTAAGCATTGAAAAGGAGAGAAGAGGTATAGCCAAACGAGGTCAGGGGGCTGGAGGGAGGGTAACCAGGACTGCAACAGTGAATACACTCGAACATCTACATTTATGGTAAGTGTACACAACTGTACTATGTTCTTCGTGTTTCACTGTTGCAGTCATTACATTTCGGTAGATTCCCAAAGCTACGGATGAGAAGAGAAATTTAGATAGCATTAGGACCAGCTATAAGGCCCTGCAAAACTGCAGTGGCAAAGCCAGCTCTGGATTTAGAGAAAATTGGCAAATGGTAATGCTTGGTGAAATGTACAGAACTCCAGGTAGCAGCTTCTAGGATGTCCCTGGTAGGCACAGCTCTGAGAAAGGCTGTAGAGGTATATGCAGCCCTGCTTGAGTGGGATCTGATCCTTTGTGGTATAGGTTTGCCATGGTGCTTACAGCAGAAGAGAATGCAATGGCCTATCCATTTGGAGATAGTTCACTTTGAAATAGCCTTCCCCTCTGTCCTTGCAGCAAATGCCACCAGCAGTTGTTCAGATTTCCTTTGAAGTTTAGACCTGTCCAAGTAGAATCTAAGTTGTCTGTGCACATCTAAGGAGTGCAGTATCCATTTCCCTTTGTTCTGTGGATTAGGAAAGAAGGTAGGCAAATTAATGGACTGATTAAAGGCCACACTGGATACCACCTTTGAAAGAGGGATTGGCCCTAAGGGACACCCTGTCTGCATGAAAGATGATGAAAGGCTCCACTGCCATAAGGGCCTGTAATTTAGAAACCCTTCTTGTTGAAGTGATGACTAAAAGGGAAGCTGTTTTCCAAGAAAATAATTTTAAATCTGCAGTAGCAGCTGGCTCGAAAGGAGGAAGGGTGAGTTTCTCCAATACAAAGTTAAGGTCCCAGGCTGGAGTTGGAGCTCTCCTGGGTGGTCTTAGATTTTTAGCCCCTCTGATGAACTGCTTGAGCAGTGGAAGAGAGAAGAGGGGAGGTTCTGTGTTACAATGAGCTGAAATGGCTGAGGCGTGAATTTGTATTGAGGAAAAAGACAGGCCCTTGTGAAGCATCTCAGTTAAGTATTGTAACATCGGAGGTAAATTGGGCACTGCTGTGCTAATTCCTTGAGACAGGTTCCAGGCACAGAATAGTACAGTTTTGTACCTACCATAAATGTAGATGTTCGAGGATCCACATTGCTGCAGTCCTTACTATTGGGTAGTCCGCTGTCCAGTCGGCCCGAATACCAGAGTATATGGCTGACGTCGGTCAGGGCGCATTAGACTGACGTCAGTACGTCAGGGTACTAATGCGCATGACCGACGTCATATCCTCAGTCTTTTCTTGCCCCAGATGTCAGAAGACCCTAAAAAGACAAGGCCCAAAATACCTGCACCAAAAATATGTACAATATATGCAAAATATATACAAAAATATCAACATATAACCTCACCTACACAACCACCCCTAAACACAGAGGGGAAGGAGGAGAGGTTGACTGCAGCAATGTGGATCCTCGAACATCTACATTTATGGTAGGTACAAAACTGTACTATGTTCTTTGTTCCACATTGCTGCAGTCCTTACTATTGGGTAGAATCCCAAAGCAGAGGTAAGGGAGGCTGGCAAATCATAAAGAAGTAGGAGCTGACAACATGCCTTGCAAAACAGCTGTGGCAAAACCAGCCCTAGACTTAGAGTAGATAGGAAGGTGATAATGCTTAGAGAAAGTATGCACTGAACTCCAAGTAGCTGCCTCCAAAATATCCTTAGTTGCCACCCCTTAGAAATGCTGTTGAAGTGGCAGTAGCCCTAGTGGAATGAGGCCTAATCCCAGCTGGAATCTCCTTGCCATGATGGGAATAACAAAATGCAATGCAAAACCCAATCCACCTAGAAATAGTTTGTTTTGACACAGGCTTGCCCTGAACTCAAAGCAAAAGAAACAAACAACTGCTGAGACTGCCTAAAATCCTTAGTCCTGCTTAAATAATAACGCAATTGCCTGTGTACATCTAAAGTGTGCAAAATCTTTTCCCCTTTATTTTGGGGGTCTGCATAAAAGTAGGCAAATGAATAGTTTGGTTTAAAGCCACACTAGAAACCACCTTAGGCATAAAGGAAGGATTAGTAATGTAATGATACCCTATCCTTATGGAAAATCAAAAGGGCTCTACTGCCATAAGGGCCTGCAACTCAGACACCCTTCTTGCAGAAGTAATAGCCAACAGAAAAGCAGTCTTCCATGACAAGTATTTCAATTCAGCAGTAGCCGCAGGCTCAAAAGGTTGTAGAGTAAGTTTTTCCAACACAAAATTGAGATCCCAAGCAGGAGTAGGAGCTCTACGGGGTCTTATATTCTTTGCCCCTCTAAGAAACTGCTTGAACAAAGGATGCGAAAACAATGGTGGGTCACAATCATAGTGAGCTGAAATTGCTGCAGCATGAATCTTAATGGAAGAGAAGGACAAACCTTTGTCCAATAACTCAGTAAGGTATTGAAGAGCCACACTCAAATTAGGCTCAGAAATCTCCAAATTCTTTGCTGTACTCCAAAATAAAAATCTCTTCCATTTTTCTGCGTACACTTTCCTTGTACTAGGTCTTCTAGCTTCCATAATCACATTTAAAACTTGTTGAGGAAGTTGAGACCTGCTGTGTTTCAACACAGAATATGCCAGGCTGTTAGATGAAGAGAGTGAAGCTTGACATTGAGCAGATGACCGTCCTTCTGAGATAACAGATGAGGAATCAAAGGTAAAGGCCATGGAGGCTTCCTTACCAGACTCCTTAGTAGTGGGTACCAGTGATGCCGTGGCCAATCTGGAGCTATCAAAATCATCCTTGGCTTGTCTTGTCTGACTTTTAATAGCACCTTTGGAAGAAGAGGCAGAGGTGGAAAGGCATACACATGAAGGTTTTTCCAACTGAAAGACAGAGCATCCACTTTCCAAGCTGTGTGATGAAACCCCTTTGTGCAAAACTTTGGCAGCTGGTGGTTTAGTGGAGAAGCGAACAGATCTATGTCTGGAGTTCCCCATGACACTGTCAATTTCTGAAATACATGAAGATCCAGTTTCCACTCGTGGGGATCCATGATTTGTCTGCTTAACACATCTGCTAAGGAGTTCTGTGCTCCTGGCAGAAACCTTGCCTGAAGAGTTAGTTGCAAGCTTAGCGCAGTCTCCCATAAAATCATTGCTTGCCTGCATAGAGGATAAGAATGTGTTCCCCTTGCTTGTTGATGTACCACATGACAGTTGTGTTGTCTGTTAGAATCAACACCTGCCCTGGAAGAAGTAACTCCTTGAAAGCCATTAATGCAAACTGGACTGCTAACATCTCCTTCATGTTGATATGTAGATGCTGTAGTCTGGCAGGCCACTTGTCTTGTATCCACTTTCCATTTAGATGAGCTCCCAAGCAATGTCCGAGGCATCTGTCGTTAAAATCTGACTTGCCTCTGGCCGGGTCACAGAGAGTCCCTTGTTTAGGTGACATTCCTGAGCCCACCACAAAAATTCTTTTGAAGGCAAGGTATTATTTGAATGACAGTGTCCAAATCCTGGCAGTGCTGTGTCCATACATTTTTGAGATACCATTGTAGCTTCCTCATATGCAGTTTGGCATTGGGAAGCACCAGAATACAAGATGCCATGAACCCTAATGCTTGAAGGACTGTCCTTGCAGTCAGCACGGACTGATGAGATAGTTGATGGAAGTAAAGTGATAGACTCTTTGTTTGTCCGGGGTTTAAAAGGCCATCTGGGCTGCTGTATTCAGTCTCACACCCAGAAAGCACATGTCTTGAGAGGGTACTAGACTGGACTTTATTTCGATCACAGAATACCCTAGGCATCTTAGCACTGCTATAACATATTCCAGATGCTGTAGAAGGTCTTCCTTTTCTTGAGCCAGAATCAGGCAGTCGTCCAAGTAAGGATAGATTTGAATTCCTTGTAGCCTGAAGTAAGCTATCACTGGAGCCAGAACCTTTGTGAATACTCTGGGCAGTAGATAAGCCAAAGGGCAATGCAGAGAACTGATAATGAGAATTTCCAGCTCGAAAACCGCAGATACTTCCTGCAACTTAGCCTTATAGGCACATGAAGGTAAGCTTCCTTGAGATCTAAAGTTACCATCCAGTGATCTTTGCCCAGCAGAGGTAAAAGCTGTTGT
Organism: Protopterus annectens; assembly: GCF_019279795.1. Lineage (NCBI taxonomy): Eukaryota > Metazoa > Chordata > Ceratodontiformes > Protopteridae > Protopterus > Protopterus annectens. The sequence goes on along the minus strand of NC_056750.1, from coordinate 110,443,825 downwards.
AACGCCAACATCTTGAACTTGGGAATGTCCAGATAAGTGTTGAGGAGAGATAAATCCAAAATTGGTCTCCACGTGTTCCCCTTCTTTGGTACTAGGAACAGGCGAGAATAAAATCCTAGGCCCCTTTCTGATACAGGGACTGGCTGAATGGCCCCTATCTGGAGTAACTGAGAAATTTGCTTGTGAGCCTCTTTTCTTTGTGGAGGAGGAACGCCTGGCATGCCTTTGAAAGGGGGCAATGTATGGAAATAAAACCTGTAACCGTGGTGAATGATATCCAACACCCATCTGTCTTGAGTAATTAAATCCCAATTTTCTTTGAAAAGTGACAGTCTTCCTCCCAAAGGAGCTGCCAGACGAGAATCTACTGGCAGCTGAAAAGGCAGGTCATTGGGTCTGTTTACTAAAGGACTGACCCCTGCCCTCACCAGAAGTCTGAGCAGGTGAACTCCTGTTCTAGGCCTAAAAGAACCTTGAGCTCTGCCCCTACCACGTCTAGACCTACCCCTAGACTGGGAATCATAAGCAGGATATGTCCACCCTTTAGCAGGCCAATTTCTACTAAACTGGTGGCTGCACCTGTAAAAATCTTTTACAGTTTGCATAGACTTAGCTTTGTCCTCCATTTTCTTTAAAACTGCTTCCACAGGCGAACCAAACAACACATCAGACTGTAAAGGAGCATCCAAAATCCTTGTCTTACCATGCTCAGCCAAATTCTGATCCCTCAACCAGGCATGCCTGCGAAGAACAGAACTAGTGGCAGCCACCCTCGAGGAGGCCTGTACAGCATCAAAACCACATTGCAAAGAATGCTTACCCACTTGTTCAGACACATGAACCAAATCCAGCAACTCTTTACACTCAATACCTTCCGCCAAAGCATCCACCTTAGATTTCAATTGTGAAAGGAGATAATTTTGATATTTTAGCATGTGAAACTGACAATTCAACGCCTCATGGCTAGAGTGGAAGAAGTATACACTTTCTTTCCCCACCTATCCAAAGCCCTTGCCTCTTTATCAGTGGGAACAGGATTTTTAACCACAGAGGCCTTAACACCTTTAGGCCCCTGAGAAACAGTTTCTGGGTCCGCCCTAGGACTCTTAAACAAATACTTATGAGCTTCGGGCACCCGATAGTACCTATCAGGTTTAACAGGAGCAGGAGGCAAAGAGTCAGGGTTCAGGGAAGCCTCTGCAAAAACATCTTCCACCACATTCAACACAGGAGGTATAGCTAAGGGCCTATGCTGGGGTAAATACAAGAATTCCCTAAGCCTTTTCCTGGAATCAGAGTAATCCTGGCCTTCCCATTTAAAGTGCTCCCTCATGGAATGCAGAGTCTCTGAAAATGAGAAATCCTCAGGAGGAGAAGCTGTAGGAGTGGAATCATCCACATCAGAATCAGAATAAGGAGGATACTCCAGCAAATCTTCCGCAGAAGACTCAGAAGCCTCTGAACACTGTTCAAAACTATCAAACTCCGGTTCCACCCTAGGCCTCTTATCAGGAGGGGGCATAGAACCTCTAATCATAGTAATCAAATCTTCTGCCATTTTAAGCATATATTTCTTAGGTACAGAACCCGAAATGCTAGGAGAAGCCCCCACTGAAGCTGAACTTGGCCTACCTCTCAAAGAAGTTTTGGCAACAGAAGGAGAGGCTCTAACTACCTTGGTAAGAGAGGGAAGAACAGTTACCTGAGAAGCCCCCTCAGCCTGGCCTACCTCCTGAGAAGGCACATCCTGTAACAGTAAAGTTTCTGCCTGAGACTCCATAGAAACTCCTGGCAAAACCTCTGGCTCCACTGAGTTTTCTAAAGATCCGACGTCCGGGACTGCCGGTGCATCAACCCTAGGCTTCGCTGTTTTGTCCTTGCGCTTTTTGGCCGAAGCGGGCGACGGAGCACCCGACGGCATTTTATAATTGCAACGCTTCCCAAACACTAACCTGGCACAGTCTAACCTCCTCTTAATAGTGCGTTTGTTATACCTAGCACAAGAGCGGCATCCAACAACGCCGTGCTCAGGCCCTAAACAAGGTATACACAAGGTATGGTAATCCCTATGAGGTATCTGTTTCCCACAAGAAATACAGTTATTCACTTTTCTGACATCCGTTAAATACTGAGGCAAGAAAAACCAAAATGTTCCCAACGGGTACTTAGCCAACTTCTGATTCGGTCTGAAACTCCGGTTTCGGAAATATTTCAGAACGCCAACCTGCACTCGCAAAACTGCTTCTGCATCGGACCATGCGGCAAAAAAGACTGAGGATATGACGTCGGTCATGCGCATTAGTACCCTGACGTACTGACGTCAGTCTAATGCGCCCTGACCGACGTCAGCCATATACTCTGGTATTCGGGCCGACTGGACAGCGGACTACCCAATAGTAAGGACTGCAGCAATGTGGAACGAAGAACATCTTTTCCATTTTTCAGCATAAGATTTTCTAGTACTAGGCCTCCTTGCCTCTAAAATGACACCCATCACTGGTTTACTGAGGGATGGTAAAGGAGAGCTTAGGTAATTAGCCAGGCTGCTAGGTTCAGTGGTTGAAGCTGAGGGTGCAGAATCTGGTTCTCCTGCTGAGACAGCAGGGTAGGAGTCTGAGGCAGGTGCCATGGGGCCAACAGTGACACACTGCACAGGAGGGGGTACACCAGTGTTGGCGTGGCCAGGCTGGGACGATCAAAATCATCCTTGGCTTGACTTGTTTGATCTTTAGTAGTACTTTGGAGAGCAGAGGCAGAGGAGGAAAGGCATAAACTGATAGGTTTTTCCAGCTGAAGGACAGAGCATCCACTTTCCAAGCTTGTCTGTGGGGAGTCCTTGCACAAAATGTTTCCAATTGATAGTTCTGGGGAGAGGCAAACAAGTCTATATCTGGGCTCCCCCCATTTGCTTGTCAACATGCTGAAAATCCTTGGATCCAGTTTCCACTTGTGTGGGTCCATGAGGGTTCTGCTTAGTCCATCTGCCAGTGTATTTAGTTTTCCTGGCAGGAATTAAGCTTGTAGATGTACTTGGTGTTCCACAATGCCATGGCTAGTCTGCAAAGAGAGTAAGAATGTGTACCCCCCTGCTTGTTTATGTATCACATAACAGTGGTGTTGTCCATCTTTATCATTAATTGTCCTGGAAGAATGTGGTCCTTGAAGGCTGTCAGAGCATTCTGTACAGCTAACATTTCTTTATGATTGATGTGAAGGTGCATTTGAATTGGGTTCCAGGGTTTGGGCGGCAGGGGGCAGTGTGAATGGTAGTCCCTTGTTTTGGTGGCAGCCCTCTGCCCACCAAAGGAACTCTAGATGTAGACAAAGAATGATAGGAATCATTGCTTCTAGATCCTGAGAATGTTGACACCATAGGCTATTTAGATACCATTGTAGTTTCCTCATATGCAGTCTTGCATATGGAATTAGAAGAATGCAGGAGGCCATGGACCCCAAGGCTTGTAGTATTTGCCTTGCAGATAGCAGGGTTTTTGTGACCACTTGTTTGAAGTAGGTTGTCAAGTGAATTTGTTTCTCTGGCGTGAGGGAAGCCATCGGGAAGTTGTATTCAAGCTTGCTCCCAGGAATATAATTTGTTGACAGGGTACCATGTGTGACTTCTTTTCATTTATGGTATACCCCAGACAAGTTAGCACCCTCTGTACAAAAGCCAGATGATTCAAAAGTATGTCCTGGTTTTCTGCCTGAATTAGACAATCGTCCAGGTATTGGTATATTTAAATATTTCTTTGCCTGGAAAATGCAATGACTGGAGCTAGGCACTTTGTGAATGCCCTGGGCGCAGTAGATAAGCCAAAGGGGAGTTCAGAAAACTAATAGTGCGTGTAGCCTGCTTTGAAGCGTAGGTATCTTCTGCAATTGGGATGTGCAGGTATGCTTCCTTTAAATTTAGTGTTGCCAACCATGCATCTTTGCTTAGCATAGGAAGCAACTGGTGAAGAGTCAGCATCTTGAATTTTGGAATCACCAAAAAGGAGTTTAGAGTAGGTAGGTCCAGGATAGGACGCCATGAATTGTCTTTTCTGGGTACCAGGAAAACTCTCGAGTAGAAACCTTGTCCCTTTTTCTCTTCTGGTACCAACTGAAAAGCCCCTATGCTTAAGAGAGAGAGTACTTGCTTTTGGGCCTCTTCCCACTGCTTTGGAGGTAGATCCAGCCAACCGCATGGAGTTGGTGACGTGTGGAAGTGAAATCTGTATCCTTGGGACGCTATATTAAAAACCCATTTGTCCTGGGTAATGGGTCCCCAGTTCTTTGCATGAAATGCAATCTTTCCCCCCAAAGGGGCAGTCAGTTGAGAAGTGCTTGGAAGTTTTAAAAAGAAGTCATTGAGACAGTTTACCATAGGGGGGAGTGTTATTACTCCCAAATTTGGAAGTGAAGCCCCCCCCCCCCCCACACTGCTTAGTCCTGTGCGTCCCTTGGGACTGAAGCATGGGTGCTCTGCTGGATCTGGGTTTGGACTGAGAAGGTCTGGAAGAGGCAGGAAAGGACCATTTCTTAGAAGGCCAATGCCTACTAAATCTTGGAGGTTGTACTTGTAAAGTGTCTTTAACAGTTTGCATAGATTAGGCTTTTTCCTCCATCTTTTTAAGAACTTCTTCTGCCTTGTTGCCAAACAGGTGGCCCTGATTTAAGGGAGCATCCAGTAATTTCGCTTTAACATGATCTGGCAAGGATTGCTCCTTAAGCCAAGTATGCCTTCTAAGTACAGACCCAGTTACTGCAGCCCTACAAGATGCCTCTAGTGAATCAAAACCACATTGCAATGCATGTTTACCAACTTGTTCAGCAGAATGCATAAAATCGTGTAAATCCTTATTTTCCGCACAAACAGGAGTCAACATAATTTTCTGTTTAAGCAATCCAATAATATGCAGCTGACACTTTAGCATATGAAACTGGCAGTTCAAGGCCCTAATGGCCAAAGTTGCAGAAGTGTATATCTTCTTACCCCATCTATCCAGCGCCTTGGAGTCTCTATCAGAGGGGGTAAGATTTTTGGCAGTAGTAGCTTTAATGCCCTTGGATCCCTGTGAAAAGGTTTCAGGATCCGCAGTAGGATTTTTGAAAAGGAACTTGTGACAGTCAGGAACCCTGTAATACCTATCAGGTTTTCTGGAAGCAGGAGGTAAAGAGTCAGGCGCCATGCTAGATTCTGAAAAGGCATCATCAACAATGTCCAGTACAGGAGGTATAGCTAAAGGCCTGTGCTGGGGCAGGAGTAAGAAATCCCTAAGCCTCTTTTTAGAATCAGAGAAAGCCTGATTTTCCCAATGAAAAACCTCCCTGAGAGTATGCAAGGTTTCACCAAAAGAGAAATCCTCGTGGGGGGGGGGGGGCAGAGGGAATAGAGTCCTCAGCATCAGAATCCTCATAGTTAGATAAGGGTAAATCCTGGTCATCAGAGGAAACAGAAATTTCAGAATCCTGGTCAGAAGTATCATAAGCGAACTCAGTCCTAGGTCTCTTAGAGGGGGAAGGTTAGCTTCCCCTGATTAAAGTAATAAGGTCTTCAGTCATTTTTATCATTTGTCCTTTAGGCATACAGGCCTGACCATGCGGTCTGGGCGTCAGTTTTCTAGGCATGGTTTGAGTTTTAGGCCTTGAAGAAGAAGATCGCGCAGGTTTAATATGCAAGTCAGTAGGCCTGAATACACCCTCAGAAGCCGGTGCCTGCACAGTGGCTCCGGACCCATCCAAGGTAGAGACATCCGCAGGTTCCACAGTTGAAGCATCTCGTGGCATACCAGACTCCGAATGGGTCTCAGTAGAGGCCTGCAAATCTGAAGTAGCGGGTATCAGGGGCTGCGAAAGCGCCTCACCGAAACCGTAACTGGGCAGCCTATCTCTGTCTTTATCTTTGCGTTTCTTCGGAAAGTCGGTAGTCGGATGGCTTACCGAAGACATATCAGGATAATTGAACTGAGCACCAAACAATTTAGAAGCGCAAATATACAGACGACAGATAGTTTATGGTTTAAATAAGGCACAAAACAGACAGCGAGGTACGTTGTGGTCAGGGCCTAGGCAAGGTATACAGTGCGAATGAAAATCTTTATGAGGTATTTGCTTTCCACAAGAAATGCAATTATTTACTTTTACTGACATCGGTATAGAGCAAGAAAAAGTTTCCCCAATGGAGTACTTAGCTTTTAAATCACGACTTTGGTTCTGAAACTCAAAAACGAAAATTTCAGGAGTCGGCTGACCAGCACTTGCGAACTGTTTCTGCTTCGGGCACCGCACGGCAAGAAAGACTGATGTAATGACGTTGGCTGCATGTTTTGTACCCCTGACGACCTGACATCATGGAAGAAGAGATAGCAACTGACGCAGGACCCAAGACTTTGTTAATCAGGCCGACTGGGGGCTACCTGCAAGCAGATAACCCAAATGTAATGACTGCAACAGTGAAACATGAAGAACATCATGATGCAGCAAATGGTCAGTCTGCTTTATTAAATTCTCATTGATTCTGGGAGGATCCTGCATTCTTTTTGAACCTCCCTAACATTGCTTTTCAAAGTTTTGTTTGCCTGTGCCTTGTTGGGACTGCTTATTCTGTTTCCTATAAAAGGAACTCAGACTGGAAAGAAAGTTGCTACTGTATTTTGGGCGTCTATATCAGTTCACCGAAATGGCTGAAGTTCAAACACCATATGTTAGAAATTCAAATCACTAATTGCACAAACATCGAAGTCTTAGAACAGTGATTTTTTTCCTAGGGAAAAAAATCACTGTTCCAAGAAACACACACACAACACAAGCACACCAAAAAAGCATCAATCCACACACATACACTTAAAATCCAACATCTAACCCTACACTAAACTGTACATACACTACTACCTATCCACTTACCTTAACCCAAACCCTAACCCTAAGGTCTGTCACTATCACACACTCACCTGACCCGCGCCCTAACCCTAACTCACCTATCCCACCCTAACCCTAAAGTCTGTCACTATCGCACACCCACCTCACCCGTGCCCTAACCCTAACTCACCTAACCCGCACCCTAATCCTAATGTCCACACAATTGCACACTTACCTGAACCCGACCCGTAACTTCCCACCACAGTCCTGATAATCGTGAAGCCACAGAAATGGCCCACCGAATTCTTTCCCTGGGAAAGAATTAGGTGTTCCGCGGCTTCGTGATAAACATTGTTCGAACTTCACAGTTTGAACATCTGGTATTCGATAATCAGCCATTTCGACAGACTAATATAGACCCATATTTTGGCATGGAGGGCTGAAAATTGGTGCAAACCAACAAAATAACTTTCCCTTTTTATCAAACTCTTTAAGGACTTCAGCAGAGGAAGGGCCAAATAATACCTCTTTATCCAGGAAGGAGGATGTATTAAGGAACTCAGTTTTGACATTATCTGGTAACATTTAGACAATATTTTCATCACTGACCCACTGGCAGCTGTTCTGATGAGTTTAGGAAGATTTGAGTGTTTGGTTACCTGAGACACACGAGATATTACATAATTCAGGGATGTCTTTTCTAAACACCTTTAATAAATTATCAATTAAGGCAAGGGTGCATGCACAGTGGTACAAAAGGAAACAAACCATATTGACATTTTCATTTACATGCATTACAAACAAAATATATGTTTTCTTTGTTTTAAACAACTGCCATTTTCATCAACATTTCTGGTAAAGTACTCTGTAGGAAATGTTTAAAATCTGCCAACTCTACACTTCCAACAAAAACATGTTCCCAATTACCTCTCTCATCCCATCACACCCACAACAACTGGTATCTAGCTGAGGAAAATACTTTCAAATATGTCTGGGGAATAAAATGCCTATGCAAACACTTCCAAACCAAAATCCTAAACGTTTTGGACTTGTTGCATACTTGGAAGCCTTGCAGATATCTTCCCATTGTCCCTTTGTCAATTGCCTTTCCAGTCTCTCTTCCCAGTCATCATTTCTAACTTCTGAATGTTTAATTCTTACATTTATCATGCAACATTTGACATGCTCTACTAACTTACCTTTTAGCAGTTCTGTTCTACACTCCACTAAAAACTCTTGAGAGTGCTGGTCTTTCACTTAGCACTCCCCTACATCTTTCTCTTTGCCTATACTACTGATATCAATAACTGGTAGGGAAAGGCAATCTCTAACATGCAATCCAGACTTCTGCTTGACCTCATCCCATGTTCTTATTTGGTCTTTCTATATATTTCTTTACAATGCCTTGGTTCATTTGCCAGTTCTCCCCAGTAAATTCCAGACCCCCTCTTACCTATTTTGTATGCCCCTACTTGTAGTCATCTCGATTTGCAAAATCTCCATTCCTGTATTAGCTTAGTTCTTAGAATACTTTCTGCAACTTTATGAGTATAATAGTCTATATGGCTGTTATTTTCCTTAAGGATCTACATCCAAAATCTTACTCTCTCCTTATCTCGGAAGCACTGTCCCTGTTTCATCATCATCCCTTTCCACTTTCATTTATAACCTTTTACTTGTTCATAGGTTCATAGGTTCATAGATTAGTACTAAGCTAACTGCCCTTGCGAGCCATTTTAAGCCTAGCCAATTATCCCTTGTGAAACTCAAACCCTGCACCTTGTGTTTGTAAGGCAAACACCTTAACCATTAGGCCACCCTCCCAACCCCAGGTTGTAACAAGGTGTTACGCCTTAACTGAGTAGTTCTAAAATATCCATTCAAATCAGACAATGATAATCCACCTTGTTCTATGAAAATGATTGACATATCCCTCTTAACTCTTGCCCTCTTCACCTCTCAAACAATTCCTTCAACCCATTATTAATCATAACCCACAACTTCTCCTATGTTTGATAAAAAGATGTCTGACTTGTATACAAACCAGCAGAGACTAAAAAGATGTTCACTATTTGTATCTTGCTCTCCAGATCCATCATCAAGAACTACTTTTTCAGTTTTTATCTTATCTTTTTTTCAGTCTCTTATCATTTATCCTTACCTGGCATAACAGTATCCTTTTTAATCCATACATCTAAATAGTTAATCTTGCTACCACGTAAATATGTGTATTGCTGAAAAAAAACAATTCATGTCTGCATAGGTAATTTACTGCTATAATCTTTGTTTTATCTTTATTTTTTATCTCCCCCCAAAACACCTGAAACTATCTCAGAATGTTTCATAATACCAAAATGTCCTTTTTTGGATTTATCAAGTTCAAAATAGTATCACCTGCAAATGAAGCTAGCTTTTCTTGATTACTGTATCAGTTATATCATTCAGTTTGTGGGTCCCCTTATTTTTTTTGCCAATGGTTCTAAATATAAAGGAAATAAAAAAGGGGAAAGAGGGCACTCCTGCTTGGTTCCTTTGTTCCAACACAACTTTTCAGAGAGAAGCTCTTCCATTTTAATTACTGCCGCTGATCCTTCATATATCCTCCTAATTAACCTTATTATTGTATCAGGAAATGCAGACGCTTTCATTGCCCTACACAAAGTGACAGCTTACCCTGTATAATGCTTTGTCTGCATCAGGACCTACCAATAACAGCAGTAATTTCTTACATTCTGCTTCCCAGTGATTGTTCTATTAATGATGTCAATTGTTTGCTCCCCTCCACAAGCAATAGTGATCCAGTTTTGACAACACCTTTGCCATTCTCTTAGCTAGTACAGGCACAGATGCTTTATAATCATGGTTTAAAATTGAAATGGGTCTATATGTGGCTGGGTTCATAGAAAGTTACTAGGCTAATAGCCCTAAGGCCCTTACAAGCCTAGCCAAGTTCTACCCTTATTTCCATGATCAGTACCTAATGTCCAGTCCAAGAGAAGCACAGGTGGAACCCCAGGGGTGAATTTACAGTTACCCATCCAATCATCCAGACTGCATTAGAAGAGGGCCAATGAGGTGCTCTGTTTGACATGAAGTGGAAGTCTGTTCCAAAGGTGTCCATCAAGCAGGTTCTACTAATGTTGCATAACAGGTGAAGGTCTTTAGAGGGATTAACCAGTGTACCAATTGACTTACAGAGATGCAGCATTTCCAATAAAGCAACTTACTTTTTGATCACATCTGCATCTGAGGAACCAAAATATAAATCTCTAGCAAAATGAGAATTTAATATATCATTTTTCACATCTAGGAGGATCTGAGAACACAGTCAGGCAAACCTCAAAACAGTACCAGTAGCCATAGTCCTGGAAGGAGTAGGTATAAAATGAGTCTCTCTCTCACACACACACACACACACACACACACACACACACACACACACACACTCACTCTCTCTCTCTCAAAAACAATGAAGAGTGATAACACAATGGAAGAAAGTAATTTAAAGTACATTTTTCCTCACAAGAAGAAAATGCAGAGGGTCTATATTAGAACATCGAAGTTTCAAAACTTCAAATGTTCTAATATCGAACCCTGTTCAGCAAAAGCTGAAAATATCGAAGCAACAGAAAACCGAATTTTTTCCTAGGGAAAGAATTTGGTTGTCCGTTTCTGTTGCTTCGGTATTTTCAGCGCTGTGGTGGAAAGTTACGGGTCGGGTTCAGGTAAGTGTGCGATTGAGTGGCAGTTAGGGTAGGTAGGGTTAGGGTGCGGGTTAGGTATGTGTGCGATTGTGTGGACGTGAGGTTAAGGGCAGGTTAGGTGAGTTAGGGTTAGGGCGCGGGTTAGGTATGTGTTCGATTGTGTGGACGTGAGAGTTAGGGCGGGGGTAGGTGAGTTAGGGTGAGGTGAGTGTGGGATAGTAACGGACCTTAGAGTTAGGGTCTGGGTTAAGGTAAGTGGATAGTTAGTGGTGTGTGTATAGTTTAGTGTACGGTTAGGTGTAAGATTTTAGGTGTATGTCTGTGGATTGCTGTTTGTTTGGTGCGTTTGTGTTGTGTGTATGTGTTTTGGAACAGCAAATTTTTTCCCTAGGAAAAAATTTGCTGTTCTGTATATTCAATGTTTTCAGCTTTCGCTGAATAGGGTTCAATATTAGAAGATTCGAAGTTTTGAAACTTCGATGATCTAATATAGACCCAATGCAGACATGACATTCCTCATACTTTCACAATTAGTCAGAATAAACTAACATACCAGCCTGACTATCCACAATTCTGAAAAATCAAGGCGCAGAAGCATACACTTTTCCATACTTATCAATAATCTTCCCTTCTTTGTCAGAAAGAGCAGGACTGAAATTAACAAAAATTTTAACAGCAGTAACATTAACTAAAACTACAGCTGCTAGATCAGGTTTGGGAAGAGTGTATAAAGACATATGAACAAGGAACTTTACCTTTTTAGGGCTGCAGGCTAACTACCAGAAAAACTGCACGCAGTGAATACACACCCTCCAGAGCTGACAGGACTGAAGAACAGGTGAAGCTTCTGGAAATTCCTTGTGTATTCATAAGTACGTCATGAGGGACTGAAGCCTCACTGGTCTCCCAATGAAAACACTGGCATACATCTGGAGCATTTCTCCCCGGCCCTTCGCTGAAAATAGGCTCTGTCCCAGTCAGACTTTCCTGGTCAACAAATAAACATACATTTCGGAAAATAGTATCAGAGAAAAAAAAACCCACAATCATAATATGAGTTGGGAGTCTGAAAACTGAGGAGAAATCCCTGTTATCTGTCCCTTCATCTGCCTGACTACATTCAGAAGCTTGAATCTTTTCAGGAAAAGAATCTCTCTCTCTCTCTCTCTCTTTTACCAGAAACCATCTTATAAGAATATACAGTCTGAATTAAATGCTGAGCCACATCCAGTAAACTATTTATTTATTGATATTTGTTGACGGGGAAAGTCCGACTGGGACAGAAGCCCACCTTCAGCAGAGGCCCGGGGAGAAAAACTCCATAAACACATTATGATTACACAGCATTTTACAAGAACTTACAGAATTTACAGTACAATATTACAAAATGAGAAAAAGACTACTAGATTGTAGGAAGTTACAACATCAACGAGAAAGAGTAAAGTACAGTTGTGTACACTTACAATAAATGTAGATGTTCGAGTGTATTCACTGTTGCAGTCATCACCTGTGAGGTTATCCCTGCTGTGGTAGCCCTTGGCTGGCCCGAATACCAGAATCAGTGTTTTTCCTGCATTGGCTGCTGTTGATTGTTGACTGACGTCAGGTCGTCAGTGCTATAAAGCAAGGCAGCCCACACCACTACATCAGTTTTTCTTGCCCTAACCAGTCAGACGTCCAAGCAATATCTGAGGTGTCAGTGGTGACAGTCTGCCCGGTAGGGTGGAGGATGAAGGGAAGATCATTGTTCTTGGCACAAGGCCCTGCCCACCAGAGAAACTTGGCCCTTATACAGGGGATCAGATGGAGAGAGGTCTCTAGAGGCTGAGAGTGCTGACACCAAAGGTTCTTTAGATATCACTGAAGTTTTTTCATGTGAAGCCTGGCCAGAGGAATTAGAAGGATGCAAGATACCATGTACCCCAAGGCTTGCAAGAACTTCCTCGCCATGAGATGACTTCTGGAAGCCATCTGGGTAGAGTACAGAGGCAGGAAGCTCTGCTTTTCTGGGGATAGGAAGGCCATTTGGGATGCTGTGTCCAGCAGTGCTCCCAAGAAAATGATCCTCCTGGAGGGTTTTTGCTTTGATTTCTTCTCTTTGATGGTGAAACCTAAGGAAGTTAGGAGGGTTTTGACAAAGAGGAAGTCCTGGAGCAGCTTTTCTTTGCACTCTGCCTGAATGAGGCAGTCATCCAAATATGGGTAAATCTGTATATTTCTCTGTCTGCAAAATGCTACGGCCGGAGCTAATGAATACTCTGGGAGCAGTACATAAGACAAAGGGTAGCGCAGAGAACTAAAAGTGTTGTGAGTCTGCTCTGCAGCGCATAAATTTCCTGCAGGATTTCTTTATGGGTATGTGGAGGTAGGCATCTTTTAGGTCTAGGGTCACTAACCAGGCATTTTTTGTCAGCATAGGCAGCAGCTGCTGCAAAGTTAGCATTCTGAATTTGGGGACCACCAGGGAGGTGTTCAGGATGGATAGATCCAGGATGGGGCACCAAGGGCCCTCTTTTCTGGGAACAAGGAATAGTCTGGAATAAATGCCTTTGCCTGTTTGATCTATGGGAACAGGTTCTACTGTCCCCTGGGATATGAGAGTTTGGACTTGTTTCAATGCCTCTGCCCACTGATTTAGAGGTAAGTCTGGGTACCCTCTTGGAAATGGGAGTTCAGTGAAAGAGAATTTGTATCCCTGAAAGATGATCTTTAAGACCCATTGGTCCTTTGTTATAGAAATCCAACTTTCTTTGCAGAGGGAAAGCCTTCCTCCTAGCTTTTGGTGACTGAAAGGAGGGCAGGGGGGAGAGGGAATCATTGAGAGTTTTTGCCATATTAGGATGGCATAGAAATCCCAGCCATTGTGGTGGAAGTGGTCCACTGTTTGGTTCTCTGCTGTGCCTGGGTGGTCTGTCCCTGCAGGGCTTACCTTGCCCCTGTCTGCTAGGTACAGAAAAGGACCAGTTCTTAGAGGGGAAATTCCTGCTGAACCTAAGAGGTTGAACCTGAAAGAAATATTTTACTGTTTGCACAGATTTTGCTTTGTCTTGCATCTTTTTAAGCACCTCTTCTACTTTTACTCCAAACAAGAGGTCCTTATCCAAGGGTGCATCAATTAATTTAGACTTGACATGATCAGGGAGAGGTTGTTCCTTCAACCATGCTTGTCTCCTAATGACAGGATCCTGACATTGCTGCCCTGCTTGAGGCTTCTAGAGCATCATATCCACAATGCAATGAGTGTTTGGCCACTTGACAAGTAGAGCGCAGTAAATCTGCTAACTCTTTCGAATTGGCACAGTCAGGAAAGGTAGAAATCTTTTGATTTAATAGTTCCAAAGTGTGTTGTTGATATTTTAATATATGGAACTGACAGTTGAGTGCTCTGACAGCTAAGGTTGCAGAGATGTATACTTTGTTACCCCATCTGTCCAGGGCTCTAGAATCCTTGTCAGAAGGAACAGGATTCTTTGCAGAACTAGCCTTACCTCCTTTAGGTCCCTGTGTAATAATTTCCGGGTCTGCAGCAGGATTTCTGTGCAGGCATTTGTAAGAATCTGGTACTGTGTAATACCTGTCAGGTTTACTGGGAGCAGGTGGGAGGGTATCAGGGGCTAAGCTGGACTCATGGAAAACAACATCCACCACTGCTAAGATAGGGGGAATGGCCAGAGCGCTGTGCTGGGGCAGGTCTAGAAACTCTCTTAGTCTTTTCTTAGACTGAGGGAAGCCCTGAGATTTTCAGTGGAAATGTTCCCTGAGGGTGTGAAGGGTTTCCCCAAAGGAAATGTCTTCTGGTGGGGAGGCAGAAGGAATGGATTCCTCTACATCTGAATCCTCATAAGCAGTCAGAGGTTGCTGTTCCTCTTCAAAATCTGAATAATCAGATTCCTCAGAATCCTGCTCTGTCATTATTTCAGGAGAATGGTGTCTTTTCCTTTTAGAAGTTGTGGCCTGACTACCCCTAAGGGAGATAAGATCGTCCACCATCTTAACCATTTAGGCTTGGGGTGGTGGAGCAGGAGTAAGACGGGGGCTAGAGGAAGACTTTCTAGGAGTGGCCTGGTTTCTAGGCCTAAGAGTATCCATCAGTCTGAGAGAAACGGTAGTCAGATGAATAGACGTTTTTTGTCTAGAATCAGTAGTGCAAAAGGCTTCCTCGGAAGCCAGTGCCTGCGTTGTGGCTCTGGACCCAACCGAGGCAGAGACAACCAAAGGCTCAGAAGAAGAAGAAGATTTCTCTGGCATACTGGACTCTGAAAAGGTCTCAGTAGAGGCCTGAGTAGATATCGTATCAGGCATGAGGGGCTGCGAAAGCACCTCACTGAATTCAGGAGAACTTACGACCAACTTAGCGGTAGCATTGTCGGAAGGCTTAGCCTTGTGTGGTCTGTCTCTATCTTTATCTCTACATTTTTTTCAGAATGTCTACGGATTGCTGGATGACGGATACCATTTCGGAATTTGAAAACGTAAGACAAAAGTACCTGTCTACAATAAGAGCTCTATGATGAATGGTTCTCGTGTTAAAGAGGGCACAGAACCGGGAATGGGGGACATCGTGGTCTGTGGCCTAAACAAGTGACGCAGTATGAATGGAAGTCTCAGTGTAGTATCTGCTGCCCACAGGTGAGACAATTGTTAACTTTTTCGGACATCAGTTAGTGCTAGAAAAAAGGCTACCCAATGGAGTACTTAGCTTTAGACGTTTTCAGCTGTAATTCAAACTCTGGTAGCGAGCGACCTGCACACTTGCAAACTGCTTCTGCTACGGGCTTCACGGCAAGAAAGACTGATGTAATGGCGTCAGCTGTCTTGCTTTATAGCACTGACGACCTGATGTCAGTCAACAAGTGACAGCAGCCGATGCAGAAAAATACTGACTCTGGTATTCAGGACGGCCGAGGGCTACCACAGCAGGGATAACCCCACAGGTGATGAATGTAACAGTGAAACACGAAGAACATCTTGCAAGATATATATATATATATATATATATATATATATATATATATATATACACATATATGTTATGTATATACACACACACACACACACACACACACACACACACACACACACATATATATATATATATATATATACACACATATTCACACATGTTATGTATATACACACACACACATATATATATATATATATATATATATATATATATATATATATATATATACACACACACATATTCACACATATATGTTATGTATATATATATACACACACACACACACACACACATATATATATATATATATATATATATATATATATATATACACATATTCACACATATATGTTATGTATATACACACACACATATATATATATATATATATATATATATATATATATATATATATACACACACACACACATATTCACACATATATGTTATGTATATATATATATACACACACACACACACACATATATATATATATATATATATATATATATATATATATATATACACATATTCACACATATATGTTATGTATATACACACACACACACACACACACACACACATATCACACACACACACACACACACACACACATATATATATATATATATATATATATATATATATATATATATATACACACGCACACTTTTTTCTTTTGTAAATATTGAAATGGGTTGAAAGTTAAGAAAGGAAAAGATCACTGGGGGGGTAGTACAAGACTGAAAGAATTAATGAAGAGAAATAAAAATTACTACTGGGGTAGTTTTAAAGGGGTGAGGGATTAGAATGACAGTTAAGGTTAGTGAGATTTATAGTAAGAAAAGAGTTGTTTAAAGTAACTTATAGATCAAAAAGAGTTTCTTACTGCTTTTGATGAATAAAGATTGGGGTAAGCTGGAGGAAGGGTCAAGGAGAGTAGGATGTTTGTGTATTTGGATACATGCAGGGGCAGGTTTTAGTATTTAATAGGTAGTTCTTTAGGGCAAATTTTAATTTGTTGAAGCAGCTAATGGTGTTTATGTTGGTTGGAAATGAGTTCCATAGTTTAGTGACAGTGCATGAGTAAAGGCAGTGTCCGGCTCTTTTGTCTGGCACATGAACAGTTAGTTGTTTATTTTCAGAGCGAAGGGTTCCAGTGGGGTTACAAGGTATTAAAATGTTCTTAAGGGCAGGGCAGTTGTTTGGATTGCAGACAATTTTATGTGCTAAGGACAGCTGAATGAGGTTAAAGTGATGTTGAAATTCCAGCCAGTTTAATTCTTTTAAGGTTTGGCAGTGGTGTGAGCGGTATGAGCTACCTGTTGCAAATTTGGTGATTTTTATGGTAGCAGGACTGGAGCTTATTTTGTAGAGATGAGTGCAGGTTAGTGAAAATGGGAGCACCATATAACAGGGAGGGGAGCACGTAAGTGTTGGCGAGAGCTTTTTTTTGGTGCTGTCCATGAAATATTTATGCCTGTACAGGGCTCCTACTTTGCAGTGGGTTTTTTAATGGCATGACCAATATGGTGTTAAAATGTAAGTTTATTGTCAGGGGTAATACCCAACAGTTTAGCATGGGTTATGATTTCATTTTCTGTGTTGCTTTGGGAGAAAACATGAAAGTGAGTGTCAGGTGAGAAGGGTTTTACTGGGAAGAGTAGCTTTGCTTTTTTTGGCATTAAGGAGTAGTTGTGATTCAGTTAACCAGGCTTCGGTTGCGGTGAAGGTATCTTGGGTTATTCGTTGGAGGTTATTTGAGGAGGAGATGATGGTAGTATCATCTGCATACTGGATAACAGAGTGAAGAGGAGAAGCAGTGTGAAGGTTGCTGGTAAATATGTTAAAGAGTAAAGGTCCAAGTATGGACCCTTGTGATACTCTAATTTGGTTGGTTCGGTATTCTGATAGGGTATTTTGCCATTTTATGCATTTTTGCCTGTTAGTGAGGTAGCTATTAAACCATCGGTGGGTGGGTGGTGTGCAGCCAATATTAGAAAGGTGTTGGAAGTTTTTTGTGTGATACTGTATCAAAAGCCTTTGACAGGTCTAGTAGTAGTACTGAAGTAATATTACCAGAGTCGATGGATCTCTGTACAGTATCCATGAAGAAGACAAGTGCAGTGCTTCTGCTGTGTGAGGGGCGAAATGCATGTTCCATGGGGATGAGTAGGTTGTTGTGTGTGAGATGGTGAAGTAATTGTTTATGGCTGCACTTTTAAAGGAACCTGGAGAGTGGGGGGAGGACAGAGATTGGACGATAGTTAGAGGGTTCATTGGAGTTACCTCCTTTGTGAAGTGGAGTGATAAATTTTTTCCGGAGGTTGGGGACATGGGATTCTGTAACTGAGTGGTTGATCAGAATGCTAACAGGGTATGCTATGGCCTCGGCAGCGAGTTTTAAGTATTCTGGTGGAAGGTCATCAGAGGACAGAGGGCATGGTTTTAATTTTCTGAGGAGTCTCTGAATTTCTGTGGTTGGTATTGGTTGCAGTGAGAAGAGGCTAGGATGGTGTAATTTTGCTTTGGTGAAGGGGAGAAGAACTGTCTATGAGGGGAGGAGAGGACCTTTCTAAGTGAGGACTGCTTTTGTGGGGTAGAGGAGGAGTGGGAAAGGAATTTGATAAAGTGAGGATAGAGAGAGAGAGACGAGTCGGTCATCAATTTGTGTATGCTATTTACAAAATGTGAATTGAGCATAGTGGGTATTTTTGACAGTGTTTTTTCTGGGCCTTGTGATGGATTTTATTTGGTGCCAGGGGTAAGGATATTACTGATACTTTTCCAGAACTGTTTTGGGTTGTTTCTATGATTATTCAGTTGGATAGAGAAACAGTTTCTCTTGTCAGTACATACTAGCTTTTTAGCTTGGTTTCGTAACTGTTTGTATCTAAGTAGGTTACATTCATTTTTGTTTGTATGCAATTCTTTCCAGGCCTTGTCCCTCTTTTGTAGGAGTTGTTTAGTGGCCTTTGTTAGCTAGGGAATGTGGTTTGATTTTACTCGCTTAGTACAAGAAGGGGCTAGGTTGTTGAGTGTGTCTAGGAATACCTTATTAAAATAGTATAAGGCATCATCCAATGGGAGAGTTTTTTGTGGGCACCAATCTGAGAATTTCAGAATGTTGATAAATTCTTGTTGATCAAAATGTTTTAAGTTTCTGGTGGTTTTATAGTTATGAGATTTGGATATATGTGGAGTGGATCTATATGTAAAAACAGGTAAGCGATCGCTGAGTATATTGGGTAGGATCTTTGTATTTCAGTATTTAAGTGGATCTGAAACAAGATGAAGTCGAGAATGGCTCCTGGTGTATTGCTGTTGAGCATTCTGGTAGGATAGGTGACAAGTTGGGTGAAAATGTAGAGGTTTATGCTGTTTGTTGGGGAGTCAGTTATTAAGTCTTGCAATTAACATTTACATCTCCCACAATAGTTTATTTGCAGATATTTTCTGATATCCACGCAAGGATGTCCTCAAGGGTTTGTATGTTTTGTCCTGGTGGGATATACAGGCTAACTATGCATAGCTAAACAACCACATGAAAAAATGTGAAATACCAGAAAACACCACCCAGGAATCGCACAAAATATTTAATAAATCTCCAGTGCTTCGGCAAAGCCTTCAAGGAGTACATAAAACCATCAAACAGCACATCCATTTAAATACAAAATTATACATGAATTATTAAATTAAAATTCAATTAATTCAAATCAGCAGCCTCTAATTACACTCAAGATTTAGTCCCAAAGGGGACATGGTATTAAACCTTAAAATATATACACTTTCTTTATACATTAATTTCCTTTTATACAATTCATCTGAATAATAACCCACTGGCATTTTTTTCTAAAATAGTAGCTTTTAAATCATGTGGGTTTGAATTATGACATTCTAAAAAATGTTTCACCGCAGGGCTCTCCACCTTTTTGTTTTTAATATTTCTGATGTGTTCCTGCAGTCTACATTTAAATTTCCTTTTGGTTTCCTCAACAAATATGAGACTGCAGGAACACTGAAGAGCATAAATTACACCCTCTGTCTCACAATTAATACCTCAGATGGATAGAATGCATGTCCATTAGTAAAGGTAAATATTCTAGTAATAAAAGTACATACATTGCAATGACCATAAGGATAAGTACCTAAAGGTATATCAATCTTTGAAATGGAATTCAGGACAGGCAATTTAAAATAGTTATGTACCAGAATGTCCCTTAAATTTCTACCTTTCTTGTAAGATATACTTATTGATGGACATAAAATATTAGCTAAATTGTCAAATTACAATTAATATTGCCAGTAAAATTTCACTAAGCCAATAAATATAGAACTAAATATTTCATACGTAGAAACAAAATATATCCTACATTTATTTCCATTGTTACTATTATTTCTACCATCATTACATATTGAAAAGTTATCAAAAAATGCCTCATATCTTATAGAAGTTTCATGAATACCCTCAGTAACTTTTTTAATAGCAATTTGTATGGCTTCTACATCATACCTCTAGATACAAACATAGAATACATTCTATTAATTTCTATACGAAAATCACACTCGTTATATAATCTCTTCAATCTTGGACATTCACTATAAGGAAGCAAAGAAAGAATACGTGGTGGATGGCAAATTGTGCCAAATAAATATCTCCCCCATCCTCAAACTTCCTATATACTGATGTAAATAACTTATTACTACTAATATTAAGTGTAATGTCCACAAAATGATTATTATTCAGATGAGTTGTATAAAAAGAAATTAATGTATAAAGAATGTGTATATATTTTAAAGTTTAGTACTATGACCCCTTTGGGACTAAATCTTGAGTGTAATTGAAGGCTGCTGATTTGAATTAATTTAATTTTAATTGAATAATTAATGTATAACTTTGTATTTAAGTGGATCTGCTGTTTGATGGTTTTGTGTACTCCTTGAAGACTTTGCCGAAGCATTGGAGATTTATTACATATTTTGTGTGATTCCTGGCTGTTGTTTTCTAACTATGCATAGCTGTTTAGATTTCTTAATTTGTAGAGTACTTATTAGGATTTCAGCATTTGAAAATGATGGGAGTGTTTTCTGGAAGGATAGTATTCTTGAGACAGTCAGCATAGATTAAAGGATACCCCGCCTCGTTTTTTTCTGGTTCTATCTTTCCAAAGTATGTTATAACCTGGGGTGTTATTTCAGTACCTTGGATTTGGGGATTTAGCCAGGTTTTGGTGACTGTTGGATGTCAGGGATGTTTTGTGTTAGCCAAACATGGAAGTCTGTAATTTTGTTAGACACTATGAATGTTTAAGGTTGCTAAGAGTAGATTTTTAGAAATTTAGAAAATTAAGTTTGGTTGAGTGTAGTTATGCCTAAGGGTCCTGGGTTGGGGTGGATGTCACCACATAGGGATATTCTGTTTTGGTTGTTAAGGCAGTGTTTTGGAAGAATGCTTTTTTTTTGTTATAAGTTGCTAAGTAGTGGTAGATGTTTTTATTTATGGTGGTATAGGGCAATACTTTTAGTTTTAACAGATGAATAAAATGGTATTTGAATAGGCTGGGTGATATATTACTGAAGCAGTTTAATGGTTTGTCACTGCATAGGGGAGAAGTTGTAGGAGTACTAACTGTGGAGGGAAATGTAGATTTGGGGGGTAATAAGAATTAGTAGGCTAAGGGCAAGAGTTAGAAACAGATTGGGGAGAGTGGAGTAAATACTGCATGCCATACTTGTAAAATGGATTTAGGAAAGTTTTGGAGTGTGGAAGGTACTGTTATGAGTGGCGATAGGGGAGGAGAGGGGAGGAGGAGGGTACAGTCAGAAGTAGATTGTGTGAGTGGGTGAAAGTTGATTGGAGGGGGTGGTGTTACTGCCAAGTATAAATCTGTGGGGGTACAGGGGCAGGGTAGGAGAGCGGAGTGAGCCCAAAGGGTGAACGGAATGGGCAAAGCCAGCCCAACAGCTGCTAAGAAAAACAAAACATTTTTCAGTGAGACTTGGAAATGAAATTCAAACTGTGGAATGGTAAGCGAGAGCTGTGACTGCTAGTTTTGGGGGTGCTTTTGTTCTTGTGGCAGCATAAGTAGTATAAGATGTTGTAATAAAGTAATGGGTATTAAACCACAATATACAGCATACCTTGAATGCAAGAACTTACATGACAGTTACACATCAGGGGAGACAAACAGCTACTGTGGGACTTGAAAAAAGAAAACAAAAAAGTAACAAAATGGCTCCCTGTGTTTAAATGACCTCATGCTATCCAATACAGGACAAGAGCTGGAGGGGGGAGGGGTAAAGACTACACAGAAGGAGATGGATCACCAGTGGGTAATTGAATTCTGAGACACTGTCTGTGAAGTGCAAGAGGAATAGAAACCAATCAGTGAACCTTAAGAAAACTACTCCTGTCTATTGAAATATGAGTACACTGGAATCTTTTTGACAGGAAAAAATGGTACTAACACTATTAATGGCAACAGAAGCTTCTCAGGGATGGGAACAACATTCTGACTAAACCCTGTTCCCTCTCCCAGGAGTGACAAGAGTCAGGAACCCTATAAAATCTATCAGGCTTAACACCCTACAGTTATGACTGCAACAGTGAAACACGAAGAACATACAAGCCCTGTTCCCTCTCCCAGGAGTGACAAGAGTGCTCTGTACTGCCCACTGAAGGGACCCCAACAGCTGCAGAGGAAGTGGCAAACTCCAGCTCCATAGCGGCCATAGGTGTTGCAAACAGATCCAGAGTAAAATAAGAATGGTTTGAGGAACAAGCTATGGCCACAGCAGAGTTACCCACCTGCAACTGAGGCAAACTGCTAGCCTGCTGTGGTGCAAAGGCTGTTTACTTTTCTTTTTTTGGCTGGAAGGACTGACAGTGGAGCTAGGAGTATGTACCACGTTCAAGCTGGAACTGGTGCCTCTTTCCCGTGGAAAACAATCATCAAAAGGGCTGGAAGGACTGACAGTGGAGCTAGGAGTATGTACCACGTTCAAGCTGGAATTGGTGCCTTTCCCGTGGCAAACAATCATCAAAAGACAGTCAGTAAAGTCTTTAAAAATTGTCTTTTTCACACAAACACAGTAAAACTTTAAAACACTTTGCCAGACCTCAGATTTAAAATAAGAACAGTTTCTCCACAGGAAAAAAATGTTATTCCATTACTTTAAACAACTTTTAAACTGACAGGAAAAAAAATGTGCTCCCATTTAAAGTACAGTTAAGTTTTGTGGCAGTCCATTAAAACATATACTCCGAGCTTTAAAACAACTTTCCTAAGCAGGAAAGTACAATAAAACATTTTACAATGTGGCGGTTTTTTTTTCCCAAAGGGAACTTATTTGCTCACCAAAAGAGCAGTACAAGCAAATCCCACATAGCAGCATACTCTTCAATGGCAGGAAAACTCTGCAGGGCTTGGGACCCAAAGCTGTCTTTTTAGTCAGCTCACCTCAAGCTAACGGATGGAAGTGTAGAACGTGACCTGAAGCTTTGGAAGCGGGCTGGCTGTTATAACCTTGGCAAGATATAACCAAGGCTTCTTATGCAGTGATCAATATGAACATACTGAATGCATACTCTGTAAGTGGGTACATTCAAGCAGGCATTCTATGTCGAATGTGACAAGTAAATCCTTCAGGAGGTGAAGCAGGAAAGCATCCTGAAATTTGCAACTGCCAATCTGTTCAAACTTGACAACTCTAGAAGGCTCTCTGCAAGACTCTCTCCGGTACCGTCAAGTCCTGAATATTGTCTCCAACTTTGCTCTTACTGAGAATATCTTGATATTGCTCTGAAATTTAGGAACAGATGGAAAACAGGTTGCAAGAGTTACAGTTTATTCCTGGGCATGGAAAGAACAGCCCTGAAAGGAAGAAGCTATGTAGAGGTTACACATTAGAATTTTGGCAATGTCCAATACCCACTGGTCTAAGGTTAACAAAAATTACTTCTCCCCAAAAAAAATGAGAGCAACTGTAAGGGAACAATCACAGCTGGTTGGATCCTGTGATTCCTGAAGAGCATCTCTTGCTCTCCCAGATTAAAGTCACTTATCCATCCTGATAACTGTAGTCTTGGAACAGAAGCACATATAATTTACAATTGTCTTTCTTTTATAATGCGCTACCCTTTTTCCTTGCTATAAAAAGCAATAGCTTCACTAGATATCTTCCAGAATATACAAGTATGGAGTGGAGGACAAAACATGCTTCACTGCTTATAAAGTTTTGCCCTTCCCCTGTTACTTTTTGAGGACCTCCTTACAAAGGGCCAAAAAGCAGCTCTGTAGCCAATGGAGAGTGTAGCAGCTACTAACAGATATGTTCTGGAAAAGGTTAGATCCTATGTAAAATATGTCTCCCTACAAATGTGCCAGCATGTTATCCACTTAATTCTAGCAAGCACACACCTGTAATCCAGTTCTAAAAGACCTATCTAGTCACTCCAAGGATATCACTCACTGAATGCACACATTACTAAATGCAGTGTTATATTTGCCTTTGAACAAACCACCTATAAGAAATTCAAAAGAAAGTTAACTATTCAGAAAATATTCAGGTGTCATATTCTGGACTTTATAGGTTACAGACTGCTTACCATTGCTTAGTCTGCAAGGCAATACTTGTTCCATTTCCTGGAATACATCACTGGGAGAGTAAAGACCATATCAGGGAAAACAAAAAGTTACAAGAAGTACAGCAAAACACAAACCAAGATAATGGATTTTGTTTCCCTTCAACATAAATGCTAGTTTGTCATTTATTTCCCTTAACTTGTACAGATAATAAATACATATGTGCATAAGAAAATATCAATGTGGGGTTTCAGCAAACTGAACCTGTAAACCTGGCAAGCAAGCTTATGGCCATACCTCCTGGCACAATTTGTCAACTATGGCAGCTATCCAAGTCAATTTCACAATTCTGTCTCCAGTAGCCACCTCTATTACACCCTAAACCATTTCTTTCCATTTGCTTAAACTGAACACATTAATACAGCACACAAGGCTTACATGTCTCTAATACCCAAGATGACCATACTGACCATATCAGATGCCCCTAGTCTCGCTATCATTTGAAGAATAATAAAGCAAGGGGCCAGTACAGGCACCCCTAATGAAATGCAATACCACTGCAGTATATCTCACTTGATTCAAATGCTTTTTTTATCTAGCTTTATGAATGCTAATCACCCTGCCTTGCTCCAAAGACACATTCTCAAAGTCCTAGATCACAGATGAACTGGCTGAGGGTTTAGACTTCCCAAAACGCAAAAATAAGAAGTTATGTACCTACCATAACGTTCCATGTTAGTTGTCTTCTTCTCGCCTTCTTTCTTGCTGGTTGGGTTCAGAGCCAATCCTCGGCTCTGACTCAGCCATCTTCAAAAGCTCGAGAGCTGCTTACTGGCTTGAGGCCCCCTCCTATATCCCATGATGCCTGATGCTAGATACCCAGATCTCGTTTGGTAACCTAACTACAGACATAATAATAATAATCATGATAATACAGTAACTGTAGCAGGATACAGGAAACTACTGGAGAGACTGACAGTCAGAAGTAACAGCCAGAGAAGACTCAGCCAGTGATAAAGAAGCCTAAGGAACTCTTCTCGGTCTACTAGGATAGGGGGATGGAGGGTGGGACGCAAGAAAGAAGGCGAGAAGAAGACAACTAACATGGAACGTTATGGTAGGTACACAGCTTCTTAATGTTAAGTTGTCTATCTCGCCTTCATTCTTGCTGGTTGGGACAGCGTCCCTAGCACCTCAATCCTGCGTGGCTCATCGGAACAGACTCTTCAGAACAGTGGAACCAAATTCAGCTCTACTTCTGGAAGCCACATCCAGCTTATAATGTGAAATGAAGGTATGTGGATTAGCCCAGGTAGCTGCCACACAAATAGTTTCCATTGGCAATTTAGCCTGAAAAGCCACAGAAGTAGCTAAAGCTCTGGTGGAGTGACCTTTGGGTTTAGCAGGAAGATCTTTATTTCTCAACTGATATATAAAGGTAGTAGTAGAAGACAACCACCTAGATAAGATTACTTTTGACACCGGTATGCCTTGTTTTCCTTCAGCGTAAGACAGGAACAACTGGTCTGATTTTCTGAATTGCTTGGTCCTATGCAAGTAAAAGCGTAATTGTCTATGGACGTCCAACTGATGTAATTTGTATTCTGCCTTGTTGGAATAATAATTCAAATTACAATCAGAAGTAACCTTTGGGAGAAAGGAAGGATTAGTCCGAAGAGAAACTCTATCATTGTGAAAAACTAGATAAGGAGGACGAATACACAGAGCCTGAAGTTCAGAAACTCTTCTGGCCGACGTAACTGCAACCAAAAGAAGGGTTTTCCAAGATAGAAACTTCAAGGAACAAGAAGCTGCTGGTTCAAAGGGGGGCAGTATCAAGGAAGCTAAAATCAAATTCAGATCCCACGGAGGCGGGGGATCTCTTACTGGGGACCTGAGTAGAGTGGTCCCCTTTAGAAAGGCTTTACAAAGCTTATGGGACATGATGCTTGAATCAGATAGGCCCGTATGAAAGTTTGAAATTGCAGCTAGCTGAATTCTAATCATGGCAGAAGAGGACCCAGTTCGAAAAAGTTCTGCTAGAAAATCTAAAATATGGTGCACAGCGGCTGAAAAGGGATCTATATTCCTGTTCTCTGCTCATAAGGAAAAACGTTTCCACTTACTAGCATAAGTCTTTCTAGTGGTTGACTTATGCGAGGATAAGATGATTTCACGCACTGAATGGGAGATGTTGGGAAGCCTGGCTAAAGTCAGAAGTGGAGAAACCAAGCAGTGAGCTGGAGGGATTGAAGAGATAGGTGCAGCCCGCCCGATTGATGGATCAGGAGATCTGGAATTGGGTCCAGGGCTGCTCTAGAAGGTGATGATGCAGGAAGGGGAACCAAATTTGTCGAGGCCAGTAAGGGGCAATGAGGATCATCTTGCATCCCAGTGTGGTCGCTTTCTGAATTAGTTTGGGAATCAGGGGGAATGGAGGGAATGCATAAAGAAGTCCCTGGGGCCAATCATGAACTAGAGTGTCTCTGGGGAGGTGTCCGGGAAGAGGTAGGAGAGAGAAAAAATTGTCCCACTTGCTGTTGAAGGGGGTGGCAAAAAGGTTGCAGCAAGACTGACCCCATTTGCTGAAGATTCTGTCCGCCACAGTCTGATTGACAGACCACTCGTGAGGCATGAGAATTGCTCTGCTCAGCCTGTCTGCTATAACATTGGACTTCCCAGGGATGTGCGCTGCTATCAGAAACCATTGGGAAGAGATCGCCCACTGCCAAAGTCTGAGTGCTTCTCGACATAAGGGGTATGACTTGGTTCCGCCCTGCTTGTTGATGTACCATACCACTGACATATTGTCTGTTTGAATTGCAATGGTCCCGGTGGGAAGAGAGTTCTGAAGAGCTTGCAACGCTAAAAGCATGGCTCTCATCTCCAAGACATTAATATGCAGATGGTACTCGTGAGGCTGCCAGGTGCCTTGGACTGTTCTCCACTGATAATGCCCCCCCGACCTGATCAGGGAGGCATCCGTGGTCACTGTAACTACTGGGGGAGGAAGAACGAATGGTCTGCCCTGGTGTAATGATGGGGAAACCATCCACCAAACAAGTTGGTTTTTGCATGACTGTGTGATCATTATCCTGTGAGACATCGGGAGTTGCTGGAAAGACCATTGTGTGAACAGCATCCACTGAAGAATCCTCATATGAAAGCTTGCAAGGGGGACTAGTATTATAGCCGCTGCCATGAGACCCAATGCTTTTAGGACAAATCTGGCCTGAATCTTTTTGCATCCTAATAAGACCTGCACATGTCATCGAATGGCTAACATCTGGTAGAGTCGCTGACATGTCCTTTGTGTTTAAGTTTGCGCCTATAAAGGTGATAGATTGACAAGGCGACAATGCAGACTTTTCAAAATTTATTGTGATGCCTAGAGTGGAGCACGTTTGGATGGTGCAGTCTCTGGCTAGCAGCAGGTGATGCCTGGTGGTTGCAGTAAGGAGCCAGTCATCTAGATATGGAAACACCTGGAATCCTTGCCGTCTCAAGTGAGCGGTGACTACTGCCAAACATTTAGTGAACATCCTGGGGGCTGTGGTGAGACCAAAGGGCAGCTCTCTGAACTGATAATGACTGGCTCCCAGCCGGAAGTGGAGGAATCTTCTGGAGCATCTGTGCATTTTGATATAGTAGCACGCATCCTGAAGATCTATGGAGCACATCCAATTGTCCTGACCCAGAAAGGGTAAAATGGACTGTAGCGTGACCATCCAGAACTTCATTCTTTGAACAGACCTGTTTAGTCTGCTGAGATCCAGAATGGGTCTCCAATCCCCTGTCTTTTTTGGTACCAAAAAGAATCTTGAGTAAATTCCGGATCCTTGTTGGTCTGCTAGGACTGACTGGATGTCTCTTTTTCTTAGCAGTTTTGAAATTTCTTGAACTGCTTGATCCCTTAGATTGGGTGGAACATCTGGAAGGGATTTGATGGGAATGTAGGGAGTGTGAAAGAAGGGGATTTTGTAGCCTTCGGATATGACAGAAAGTACCCATTTGTCTTTTGTTATACTTTGCCAGGCTTCTGGGTACAACGATAATCTTCCCCCGACTGCCTCTGAAGGTGGACAGCCAGGCAGCACTTCAAGGATGCTGGAAGGGCTTGTCAGAGAAGGATTCTCTTTGGCCCTGATTTTGCGGACCCCCCTGCCCCTAGGGCAGCGTCTACTGTTGTTCCCTCCTCTGCCCCTGGAGGGGAACTCTCCACATGTGTCAGGCACGGCTCCCTGGGATTTCCGGAACCACATCTTCCCACTCTTCTGACGCTTGGGATACGGTCTTGAAGGAGTGGAAAATGGACTCCAATGGCAGAGAGAGTCTTGCCTTCCTGCTCACACCTGGTAAGGGTATCCTTCACTTGTGGTCCAAACAGAGCAGAACCATCAAAGGAGGTGTTGGTGAAAGATGCCTTAAAGGGTTCTGCAAAGTTGCATAACCGCATCCAAGCATGTCTCCTCAAAGCCACACCTGTGCCTGCGGCCCAACTCGCTCCATCGGCTGCATAACAGATGAGCCGCATGGAGGAGTTTACTACAGCTGGGAGGCAATCTTAGCCTGAGCCCCCGCAGCTGATGGATCTTGAAGGGTATCTCCTAACTCTTTAATGAGATCCCTTTGAAGGCGGGTAAAATGGCACAAATAGTTCAGAAACCTCATAGAAAAGGTCCCTGAGGAAAACATCCACTTCCCATATCTGTCCATCGTCCTAGATTCCTTATTAGGGGGATGGACAGAAGAAGAAGTTTCAGCCAACTCCTTTTTAGTGGCCGCTGCTACCACCATGGCATCAACGGGAACACCCTTGGTCAGAAATTGCTTGTCCTGAGGGGCGGTGATGAATTTTCTGGGCCTATGGGGAGCTGGTTCCATTGTGTCTGGAGCTGACCACGCCTTTCAAGCCACCACCGACATCAGTGGATGGAAAGGCGGAGACACCCAGGAGGTAGTGGGTCGGAAACCAAACGCATCCAGGAATACCGACTCATCCTCTGAAGGGTTAAGGGTAGTCCAGTTCCCCCTCTGCCTAATGATTTCAAGGATGTCTGAGAAGGAGACGTCCTCAGAGGGGGATCTCGGGGACCCTTCCGACTCCTCCAAATAGGTATCTGAAGTGACAGACTCAGGGGAGTTAACATGCTTCCTCTTGCATTTTCTCTTTCGAGGGGGCTCCTCTGAATGAACAGGGGAGGCCTCAGAAGAGGAAGATACACTCAATGGGGTGCCCTGGAGCGCTTGTTCCCCACGCTTGGGGTCTGGAGGAGGGGCAAAGGCAGAAGCAGGCACCATTGGGGGAGGAGCCGATGAGGCCGACCGTGAGGCTGACTCAGGGGAGTCAACATGCTTCCTCTTGCA
Organism: Protopterus annectens; assembly: GCF_019279795.1. NCBI lineage: Eukaryota > Metazoa > Chordata > Ceratodontiformes > Protopteridae > Protopterus > Protopterus annectens. The sequence continues at coordinate 110,414,363 of NC_056750.1, read as the reverse complement.
TTTTCTCTTTCGAGGGGGCTCCTCTGAATGAACAGGGGAGACCTCAGAAGAGGAAGATACACCCAATGGGGTGCCCTGGAGCGCTTGTTCCCCATGCTTGGGGTCTGGAGGAGGGGCAGAGGCAGGAGCAGGCACCATGGGGGGAGGAGCCGATGAGGCCGACCGTGAGGCTGACTCAGATGCCAGCACACTCCTCATGACCTCGAAGGCACCCCCTTCCTGATGCCATAGAAGGCTCCAGCTCCGGAGAGACTGGAATCCCTCCCGGCACCGAGAGGGATGGCTCTGAAGCCGATGTAGGAGCCGAACTCACCTGCGCCGAAGCTCCAAGAGGGAGAACGGGGTCGGTCAAGGGTCCGATACCACTCGCCCCCTTGGAGCCGACGAGGGAGTCCCGGCACCGAGATCCCTCCAAGGACAGCACCGTGGAAGAAATCGGAGTCGATGACGGCACCGAAAGGGGAGGTATCGGTGCCAACGAACCCACGGTTCCAGCCACAGCATGCTCTGGCTCCGAACTCAAGGGATGAGTCAAAGGAGGAACTATTGGAGAAACAGGTAGAGCCGAACCCTGGTGAGGGGGGCTGGATAGCATTTTTGCCAGGGCCTGCGACTTTAAAAGCCTGCTCACCACTCTCTCCAAATCATGGTCAGATAGCCTAGATGACCGAGAAGAGTAGGATCGATGACTCTGCTCAGATTGCAATAAGGGTGACCCTGGAGCCGAGTGGATCGACTCCAATGATGGTGACCTGGAGCGTTTCCGACTCCCTGACAGTTCCGACGGAAGAGTCGGAGCCGACTGAGAGATAGGTACTTTGGCTCCAGTCAGAGCCGAAGTTGACATAGATATAGGTACTTCGGTTCCAGCCGGAACCGAAGTTGAAGCAGAAGCCATACCCAGCGATGGCTCCGAGCTGGGAGCTGACGGCTTTGATGGCCTAGAAGGTTTCACTGACTGAGTCTTGGCCGGTGATCCTTCAGGTTTAAGCAAACCCCTCAGGATAAGCTTATTCCTACGCTCCTGCAGGACTCTTGGACTAAAGGCGTGACACCGAGCAAGAGTCCTGCAGGTGTAGGGAGTCCAAGCAGTAGACACAAGAAGTGTGACCATCTGTCAGAGACATTTTCTGACAGCATGAGTCACACTTCTTGAATCCCTAACAGCGCACACACACACTATAATAATATAAGACCTACAAGCTACCACAATTTACTAAAAAGAAAACTTTTGTCTACCTTAAAAATAAAACAATGATAAGCCTCTAACTAAAATGGCTTACTTTGAAAGGTAAACGGGGGTGGGGGAGGGAAAGGAAAAACTCTCTAAGGAGAAACCAAGTTTTGAAGGGGGGGGTAAACACTAACAAACTGCTAAAGAATCTACTCTGAGCTATAACAATAAAAGTATACCTAACAAAGTACAAAAAAGGCTTAAATATAAGAACAAAGTGAAAATTACGACCTGAGCCAGTAAATGCAACCTCGTAGCAGAAGCGGCAAACAAGATCTGGATATCTAGCGCCAGGCATCATAGGATATAGGAGAGGGCCTCGAGCCAGTAAGCAGCTCTCGAGCTTTTGAAGATGGCCGAGTCAGAGCCGAGGATCGGCTCTGAACCCAACCAGCAAGAATGAAGGTGAGATAGACAACTTAACATCTAAAAGTACCCTTCCTCTGACACTAACAATTCTTTTGTGCCACTCATATGAAGAGATCTTGCATTAAGTTCACTAATTCCTGAAAGGACACATCTTCAAGGCAGTGAAAAAGAGGACAGAACTATCCTCATGCAAAAGATCTAATTAAGTTGAACCTTCATCTCAAGTTCTGAGCTACACATTACTCTGAAGAAGGGTCCCTTTGATTTTATGATGTATTGTCATATCTGAAGTAAAGGAAGAAAAGAAAAGGATGCCTGAGAATATTACCGTGATACAAATGTGCTATATACAGTGGTTACCAAGTCATATGGGACACTATATTATTATTTTTTTTTTTAAGATGGAAGATACCAAAGTCTACACTTGACTTAGTATTTACTGACCCCTCTATTCCATGGCATGATGTTAACAATGAAAGCAAAATTTCTAACAGATCACTAAAGGCCAATGCTTGAAGTTACAGAAGCATAATTCGTAGAAGAAATATGGCTCAAGTGGAACCATCTGCAAACGAGTCAAAGATAGTGGGGGGTAAGACTAGTAGGGTACCTAATTATATAGAACTGTATTACAAGAGTGGTGGAAAGTATTTGAAGGAGAAAGATAAATTGGGAAGGATAGAAAGAATATTGAAATGTGAAGTGGGGACTAAGACAGGACGGTAACGGAACAGAAGCTGCTGCTAAAAATGATAACTGGTAAGACATATAAGATACTGCATGATACCTACTGGAATCAGGTGAGATCAGAAAAGATTGGGAAGAGAGACTGGATATATAATTCACAGGGAAACAGTGAAAAGACATATGTACGGCTCCCAAACTGGCAATAAAGACTAGAGGATTTAGGATTTTTGCCTGGAAGCATTTGCATAGGTATTGTTATACCCCAAGCATTTTTCCTCAGGTAGATAGCAAATTTTGCGGTGTGATGGGGAAGAAAGAGGTAACTGGGAACACATGTTTTGGGGGTGTAATGAGTTGACGGACTTTAAAAATTTCCTACACAGCACTCTGTCAGAAATATGTGGTGATCAAATGGGTGCAACTAAGTGTATGTTTTTTTTAAGCTGGAATACAGGACCTGAACTGCCCAGACACAAGGCCTTGTTAGGTTTAATTCTTGTGGCTGCCAGAAAAAGAAATCACTATAAAATGGAAATCAAAGTCTAAACCAACTGGTGGCGGTATCATCTTAAGAGCAAGAAAGTCGGGCTAAACATACATTTAGAGAGGAAAATAAACACACTTGAAGGCAATCAATCTGGTTAAAAATGGGAGAAGGAAACAACCCTCGCTTCCTCCTTTATTATAAAGCACATGGTCACATGACCTCTCTTGACCTCTCCATACCAACGACGTCAGTGTAAGAGCACACATACGATCATTCACTCTCTTTTATTATCAGCCAACACCCCCCACTTGCTCTTACGCTGTACACAAATACATTTTAAGAACATATTTTGGATTACTTTTCTTCACATTCCAAATATGTAATACATAAACCTTTCAATCTTCGATTTTATAGCAGGTTTAGTAAAGATATCTGCAACCGTGTCCATTGGGCAATATTCAATGCTTATTTTGTCATCATTAAGTGCTGATGTAACAAAATGATACATGATGTCAACATGTTTACATCTGTCGGCTTACTGGATTCTTCGACAAAGCGATTGCTCCTTGATTGTCCTTAAATATTATTACTGGCACACACTTGCACTCTCCATCCATTTCACTCAACAGCTGTACAAGGTACAAACTCTCCTGTGTTGTTGCTGCTAATGCCATATACTCTGCCTCACATGTAGATAAAGCCACCATTTGTTGTTTCTTTGATTTCCATGAAATAATAGGCCCATCTCTATTAAGGCTAAAGCAATAACCTGTTGTACTATGCCTATCGTTTTGATCTGTTGCCCAATCTGCATCACTGTATGCTACAAGCTGAAGTTTTTTCTTCACTTCTCACTTCTCCTGCAACACAGCTTGCTGTCCAGTGTACCTTTTAAGTATCTTAACACGTCTGGCTAGTGTGAAATGAGATTCGCTCGGTTGTGACAAATATTGTGAAAGTTTACTTACAACCCAGCTAAGATCAGGTCTCGTGCTTGTCATAACATATATCAAACTATCCACAAGCTCACGATATTTTCTTGGATCGGTACATTCACTGTCACATTCAAAGTTTGTTTTTTGTTCAGAAGGGGTACTTCTTACTTTACAATTAGACATGCCAAATTTCTCAAGAAGTTTTGTGATGTACCTCTTTTGGTTCATCTTTACTTCACCACTATTCTGGGTAAAGTCAATGCCTAGAAAATATCTTAGCTTTCCCAAATCTTTCATTTTAAATTTAGCTTTGAGTATTTCTTTTACATCGTTCAGTGATTCATTGTCACTAGCTGCTACAATGAGATCATCAACCCATATAATTAGGACTGTTTTCTCATTCTCAACTTGTCTAGTGTATACACAGTGGTCTGCGGGGTTTTGGATAAAACTATTTTCACAAAGATAATCGTGCAAGTTTGTTCCAGTTACGCCCTGATTGTTTCAATCCGTACAATGACTTATTCAGTTTATAAACCAATTTTTCATCATTATTTGACTTCTTTTCAAAACCTTCAGGTTGATCCATATACATCTCACAGTCAATAGGAGCATGTAAAAAATAGGCCGTCTGTACATCGATCTGGTGCAATTCTAAATTGTACTGAGCTGCCATCTGCATTAGACTTCGTACAGATGTCATACTTGCAGTTGGTGCAAATGTTTCATTATAGCCTATACCAGCAACTTGACTGTAGCCTTTTGCCACATATCTAGCTTTGTAAGTCTCAGTACTATCTGCATTGTCTTTTACAGTGAAAACCCACCTACCCCCCCCCCCCACTCCATTTTTATCTTCTGGCAGTGTGGTGAATGTAAATGTGCTGTTTTCCTTTAAAGACTTAAGTTCCTCCTTCATAGCTTTGACCCGCTTCTCCAAGTTAGATGAAGTCATAGCTTCTTTAAAGCTCTGCTGTATGTTGCACATTAGTCTGTAACCATAGTCAACATTAACTGACAGATAATCGGCGTTTTCAGCTTTACACTCATAGTACTTCAAGTATGCAGGTGGTTTTCTCTCTCTTTTAGAGTAGTGCGTATCCTGCCTTTTTTCTTCCTGTCTTATTTTTGTCTCTCCATCATTTACTATAGATTGAGTGTGATTCACTTGTACTTCCTTTGTGATTTGACTGTCAGCTTTTGATTCTGACTTAACATGCACACTTCTTCTGGTATTAAAATCTTCATCCATCACTTCTGGGTCTATCTGAATCTGGCATTCAACTACATTCTTAGTAATAAACTTGACTAACCTGTGTTTAAGGACCCTTCCTGTGTCAGGATAACAGACCAGATATGATGGGCTGTTTTCATTATATCCGACAAAAATCCCCTTATCAAATCTTGGGTCTAACTTCTTTTTATCTTGTTTGTATGCATAGCACACTGATCCAAATTCTCTCATCCTTGAAAGATCAGGTTTCTTTCCTGTTAGCATAAAGAATGGGGTCTGCCCCACACGCCTGTTGTAACATCTGTTGCGAATAAAAGCAGCAGTCATTACTGCATATGTCCACAACTCTTTAGGTAAGTCACTCTCTATCAACATACACCTTACCATTTCAAACAGTGTTCTCCAGTTTCGCTTTGCTGTCCCATTCTGATGGGGTGAGTAAGGTGCTGATGTTTCGTGTCTTATAACATTTTTACTCAGTAGTGACTAGAAGGCTTTTGACATGATATTTTTGTAAATGTATCTGAAGAAGCGTAGCCTTGTACTACGCGAAAGCGCTCATACTTCTATGTATTAAAGTGTTTTGGATTTTTATCGTGCCTAATGGTTGGACTTTGTCTATTGTGAAGAATTCAGATCGTGTTGGTACCTCTTACTTCAATTTTTGCTTTTGACATGAACTCAGTGCCATTATCTGATCTGATACACTCTACCCTCCCATAAGTGGCTGAATCTGCAATAAACCTTTCAGTCGCCTTGACTGTATCACTCTTGACTTTCAGAAAATAGACAAATATTACACCTGAGTAGTCATCAGTAAATGCTAAAGTGTACTTAAATCCATCCTTTGCTGCTGGCTCGATTGGGCCGGCCAAATCAGTATGGACAATTCAAACACAGCTTTTGCTCTTGCATCTGGTTCTCTATTTCTGCTCTTGACAAATTTCCCTTGCATACAGGTTTCACAGTCTAGGTTAAGTCTCTCAACTTTACCTTTAATTTTCATTCCTTTTACCACTTTCTCTAATTTTGACACATCTTCAAAATTACAGTGACCAAGCATTTTATGCCATGCTTGAATGTCATAACAGCTCTGACATGCATCATAATGTATCTCATCTTCATTTTCTTCATCATATGTGTCTAAATAATAGAGTCTATCATATTCAATTATGTCAAACCTGGTGCCGTTTTTATAGATGAGTTGGTCCTTTCCTTGTTTAAAGTTGATTGAGGCCACTTTGGACGTTGCTACCATAACAGAAAAAATGCTTTGTGGATATGTCGGGATATACAGCGTCCGAGTCATCATCACCTTTACTTTGCGCCCCTCTGTGTTTAGCAGCCATAGCTCCACATTACCTCTCTTCTGTGCGACCCCACAGGTTCTAGTCCCGTCAGCTAATTCCACAATGTGTTCCTCCAGTTGGAAAGTTGCATCAAAATGTTTAAACTTTTTCAGAAAGTTAATTATGTGTGATGTGGCGCCAGTGTCCACCATTAATCCCTTCTGTTTTAATTCCCGAATTTGATGCTCATTTATTCTGAAGATAAATGTGTGATCATCTGCGTCAGTTGCTTATTTCACATGATCTTTCTTCCTTCGTCTACAGTTATTGTCCCTGTGGCTAGAGTTTTTGCACAAACTACACCACTGTCTCTGGCCTTTATATTCTCTCCGGCATTCTCGTGCCTTGTGTCCCTTTTGGCCACAGATATAGCATATAATTTCTGCCCTTACTCTTTCCCCAAGGCCACTCGCTTTCATCACGTTATCATTACTTACGTTGACATTAAATTTCTCTGTATGTTCTATGTTCTCTGTATGTTCATAGCTTCTCAACCTTGTTTTGAACTCACCAAACCTCAACTTATCATCATCTTGCATGATGTGAACTGCAAATGGTTTAAAAGTTTCACGCAGTCCTTTCAGAATCATTGCAATTAGTAATCCATCACTGAGCTTTTCCCCACCATTTCTAAGTGCCGTAATGGCCGTTTCAGCCCTAATAATATAGTCCATGACACTTTCACTGGCAGCCTTCTGGAAGCTTGTTAATTCGGTATATAGGCTAATTACCCATGGCTTCCCTTTCCCGACATAATGGTCTCTCAGGATCTGAAGCGCTTCTCTATCGTCGTCTGCAGCTTTTCTCATGACGAGGGACAAACTTTTGTCGTCTAAGAAGTGTATTAGTTCTGCATATGCCTCCTCATTTTTCTCATTGTCGCCTTCCTCCTCATTGTCATCATCCTCTGTGTCCTGCTGCACATTTCGCAAAATGGTGTCTTTCAGCCCTAGCAAGCGCAGGTGTCCCAGAAACTTTGTCTCCCACAACTCGGAATTCTTTTCATCTCTGTCAAAACATAAGTCTATGCCATCGGCTTCCTCCTTCCCTCCTGGACCCATAACCTGTTGGCGGTATCATCTTAAGGGCAAGAAAGTCAGGCTAAACATACATTTACAGGGGAAAATAAACACACATGAAGGCAATTAATCTGGTTAAAAACGGAAGAGCGGAACAACCCTCACTTCCTCCTTTATTATAAAGAACATGGTCACATGACCTCTCGACCTCTCCACACTGATGTCAGTGTAAGAGCACACATACAATCATTTACTCTCTTATATTATTATCAGCCAACATCAGCTGTATTTGAAGTAATGAATACTGTAACAGAAATAAGTGAACTGAAAGTGGAATCTTTCGAAAATGGTAAAAGCAAACTACATAGGAGAAAATGGACATTTTGGGAACAATATATTCAGAATATTTGTAGAATATTGTTTTGGATGAAGAGTGAGGTTTAAGGGAAGGCAGTATGTAATGTTGGACTGATAGTTTATACATCACATACATGCTTTTGTACATGTTTGTAACTGAACACGTTAATATGGTTTTTTTTTTTTTACATAAATGTATGTCTGCTTACGTCTTAAGTGATCACAGTAAGGGCGCGAATGTGGAAAGTTTTATGGCATGTTTTAGATGATGTTGGGATGGTGTTCAACAGTTTAGATACATAATAAGAGTACAGTGAGTTGCCTGCTGGGTTGAGACTTTGTTGGGATTACTATGTTTATAGACTGAGTGAAGGGTCTGAAGGGTTTTTATCCTCTTTGGGTAACACAGCCATCACAGCTTTCTTCCAAGATGCTGGTGCTTCCATCCATTTAAAATACTGTTACAGTTTAATTCTTTACTACTTTCCTCCCCCAACTTCCAAACTTCCACAGGAATACCACCTGTTACTGGAGACTTCCTCTTGACTGATTATATTATAATCACCATTTTTATTTTTTTTTTCCTGTCTTAGCTATTGACGTTTCATCTTTCTCTAACCTTGGCATATTTAAGTCTTCCTTAAATATGTTCATTAGTACCTTTTCTTGGTTTACACATTCCTCTGCTTTACACAATTTTTCATAAACATTTCTGAAATATTTCTAATAGGATACTTCAGTATTTTTCTTGTCATAGGCTCCATAAGTTTGCTGACAATCCTTTCTACTTTTTGTTGCCCAAGTCTTTGTGCTAAAAGAGCTTGTGATATGGACTTGTTGTCAGAAATAGTTGGTTAACATCAACCTTTATAAACTCATGCATATTATCTAAATATTCCTATTTTCCCTTTAACTCTCTGCAGTTTCTCTTCTTGTTATGTGAGACTCCCCCTTATTATACAATATTTTTAACTTTGTCATGCCCTCTAAATAATTCCTATTACTTCTTTCCCATATCTCACTCTTTTTTTACTTCTCTATCCTATTTTTAAATTCCATTTTCATTTTATCCTACTCAGCAGCTATCCCTTCTAAAGAAATTTCTATCTTCCCTAATAACTGTCAAATAGAGGCCGATACCCATTCCTTAAATTCTTCTCTTTTTAACACTTAAGTAGGAAAGTGCCAGTGTTGAATTCAAGGACGTCTTCGTCTCTGAAAAAGGGAGGTCAGCAATTCACTTTCTCATATTGTCAAACAAATGCAATAAATAAATAAATAAGCAAATATAATAAGTCAGCAGGACCTTGGACATATGGGCCTGACAATTCATTGCTATGAAGACTACTGTGGAAGAAGTATAAACCCTCTTCCAAAGCATGTCAAAAGCTTTTTTATCTTTTTCAGAAGAAAAAGGGTTAGCTGCCAAAAGACATTTGGCCAGACAAGGTTATGACAGGGAAATCACTGCAGGGTATGATTTAGTGTTTAAAAAACAGAAATGCGAGGGTCTGAGAAACCTTATATAATTTACCATAAACAAAAAAGTCTCTGTGGGTTCCCAAAGAGTCTTGCAGTCAAAAGTAGTATCAAAGCACAGAATATATACTGTAAGACTCACCACATGAACGTAAAGGCAGAATAAAATTGTAAAACTTCCTTTAATAACAGTAGATAAGCGCTTTCACGTACTAGAAGTACGTTTCTTCAGATCTTAAACATACTAAATCATTGCTATCTTTTATACAAAAACTTAAATCATGATTAAATCATTAAACAATTAAGTAATCAATCTATCAATTAAAAAACATCTTAAAATAAAAGGGCAACGTAGGACTCCTATTCAAAATGAGTCTATTGACATTATACTCTGTTATAACAGGAAGTATATTAAATATGAATATATATTAAACAAATGTCTTGAGACACATATAAAATCTATCATTTCATATATACCATAATTTCTTTTAAAAATATGTCTAAATTATATGAATTTGTAAAACTTTTTATAGCTATTTATTACCTATTTAAAAAACGTAATTCTAAAAATGTATATATATGAAGCCACAGTTCTAAGTAACATACATATATATAGAAAATCACTAAATGATGTAAAAAATGTGTATATATGTACATCTGACATATATATTTATATTTTTGACATATATTTTTACATTCATCCTACACACAAATAACTATATGTAACTCACATTATGAGCAACAAGTAAAATTCCAACAAGATTAAAACTAAAAAATGGCATACTAAATATTGTATTAAAACCTCGAAAAGGGCAGGAGACCATCATTTATGAGGTCTAGAATCCAGGACTGGTTTCAATGACAGACAATAGTTAAGACCTGGTGGGAGGTGTGCTCCTAACCTAAGTATCCATTTCAATTCAGTAGTGGCTAGAGAATTAACCTTATCTCCACCCCTCAAATTAGGGTCAATTATTTGTAAGACCCTAAAACAAAAACTATGTTCAACATTGTCATTGATGTGTCTAGCTAAAGCATTTAGTTCATTTCGTTTTCTGATCTCATAAGTATGGTCATATATTCTGTCCTTAAGCCTCCTTTTAGTTAGTCCAACATAAAATGCAGTGCATTTCAAGCATGTTGCTAAATAAATCAAGTTCATAGTATCACATGTAGCATGAAACCTTGGATTAAACACATACTCTCTTGTGGGATGTATAAAGAGCTGTGTCTCCGTAATGTGTTGACACATATTGCACTTGCCACAGGAATATGTTCCTTTGTCTAAATCTTGCCTATGAACAATGGCTTGCTCTTTATTTTCATTGAAACAAAGTAACTGTTTCAAATTATTACAATTCTTAAATAAAAATCTTGGTTTATCACCCACAATAGACCTAACTGTTTCATCCATGGTCAAAATATTCCAATTCCTAGAAATAATATTCCTTAAACCTGTTATGTCATTGGTGTACTTCATTAAATACATCACTTTACTTTTACCATCAAAATTTTGGTTACTAATTTGTGGTTGTTGATAACAAAATCTGGCACTACTACCAACACTATCATCCTTATCCACTAATGTTTGAGGTATCTCCAAAATACTGTTCTTAATTGTATGTACCATCATCTCATCATAGCCCTTATCTAAGGATAACCGTTCCATAATATCACCTTGCCTTAATAATTCATCCCTTATTTTACATATTCTAGTCAATCTGATAAATTGACTCTCTACAATTCCCGGAAAAGTATGTCTGGGATGCATGCTATTGAAACTCAATAAGGTATTTTTCCAACAAGACTTTCTATAAAGTGTGGAAGTAATACTTTTCTCATTGGTGAATATAAGATTTACATCAAGAAAACTAATGTTGTTTTCAGAATGCTCCATAGTGAATCTTAAAAATTCACTGGTTGATTCTAAATATGTTAAGAAGCATTGAAATTCCATAGGTGTCCCTTCCCAAAGAATAAGGACATCATCTACGAACCTTCTATATAACTTAATTTTCTCAAAACGTGCTTCATTGAGTAAATTATTCTTCTCCCAATGGTATACTACTAAATTGGCATAGGTATTAGCAACAGGGGTGCCCATTGCTACACCCCATTGTTGCAAGTAGTATTTCTTACCAAATAGAAAAACATTGTTTTCCAGAACTATTTCCAGCAACTGACATATTAATATTTGCTTATCCACACTAAAGTCAGTCTCACTAACAAGAATTTCTCTAATAGCTTGTATCCCATATTCATTGGGTATACATGTAAAGAGATCTTTTACATCTAACGTTACTAGTAAGGGATTACTATCCATGGAACCAAAGTTTATTTGTTCTAAATCATTTAATAACTTATAGGTATCCTTTAAGATGGTAAAAATATTGTCAACTATAGGTTTTAATGTCTTCTCTAAAAAGATAGAGATAGTTGAAGTCACCCATCCTCTTCCCGAAACTATCGGTCGCATAGGTATGGGAAACACATTTTTATGTATTTTGGGAAGTCCCTTCATACACGGAATTAAAGGATGTTCAACATTAAGGAAATCATAAACCTCCTTAGTTACCTGCCTGCACATTAAAAGATCATATAAACTATCTTGTACATTCCTATATACTTTTTCAACCTCATCAATGGACAATTCCTTATAGGTAGTACTATCTTGTAACAAAACATTCATATTAGTCACATAATCTGTAGTATTCAAGAGAACTATCCCTCCCCCCTTATCAGCTGGTTTTATAACCACCTTTCTTTCATTACGTAACATCTCTAAAGAATGAACTTCAGAACTAGTCATATTAAAAAACTTTTTCCTCTTTTTAGTGGTGGAATAGTGGGAAAAGAATTCTCGTTCACAGATTTTAATAAAACAATCAACACTATGAGGCATAGATGGTATAAAGTTACTCTTTCTTTTACAAACAGAGGAAACATTTATATTAACAGAATGTTTGTTAACGTTATTAAAGAACACTTTCAAAGCTACTGAGCGACCAAACAATCTTAAATCTATTAAAGTGTCGCTCAGCTTGCTTGGTTGAGACGGAATAAACCCCAACCCTTTGTTCAATAACATTACATCAGATTCAGACAGGTCAATGTTGGCATAATTAAAAACTAAACAATTCAGTTCTTCATAGTCTTTTTTTGTCCATACCTCTCGCCCGAGAATTTTCTCTATCTCGGACCCCTGCTGTGCGATCTCCCTCTCGCAAACGTTGACTGCTTTATTGCATATGGTAAAAAACGTGTTTCTCCCTGATTAGTAGATTTAGGATATGCACCCAACCTCATATCCTGAGCTGAATGCTTAAATGCTTGTTGAAGGGAGGTCAGCAATTCATTTTCTCATATTGTCAAACAAATGCAATAAATAAATAAATAAGCAAATATAATAAGTCAGCAGGACCTTGGACATATGGGCCTGACAATTCATTGCTATGAAGACTACTGTGGAAGAAGTATAAACCCTCTTCCAAAGCATGTCAAAAGCTTTTTTATATTTTTCAGAAGAAAAAGGGTTAGCTGCCAAAAGACATTTGGCCAGACAAGGTTATGACAGAGAAATCACTGCAGGGTATGATTTAGTGTTTAAAAAACAGAAATGCGAGGGTCTGAGAAACCTTATATAATTTATCAGACTTTTTTGGGGGCAGGTGGTGGACTGCCAGGCACATTTCTGGCTGCAAGGAATCATCCAATAATGCTGGCAAAACAGGAGGAATGGCTACACATTTATAAAAACCTACCTATAACAAATTATAATATCTTTGCCAGTTTTGGGTATTTATTTTAGTTCCCATTAACATAACTCCTTCATTCTAGCAATGCTATCCAAGTGACGAATCTGACAAAAAACTTTCCTCAAGGTCAGAGTCCGCATTCAGTGGAGTAGGAACTTGAGAAAGACATTCTAAATCTAATTCTTGTAATGTAGACTGAAAATCAGAATCTGAGAGAGAGGAAAATTTCATGATTTAAAGACTGAAAGGCTTGAAATAAGCCAGTAGTAAAGCCCAAACAATCCTCCATGCTAGTCCTAGCTGATAAAGGTACAGTATAGTTGCATAAGTCATACCAACCTGCAACAGTAGATGTTTAAATTTCTATCTGACACTTTTCTTGTGGTCATACAGTTTATGAAAGGAGTGTTGTACTTGAGAACCCCTCCAAAGCAAATTCCTCCTCCTTGGGATATCAACTTTGATCTTGAAAAAATTACTATTTCTCCTTTTAAACCTGCCATTCAGGCTAATTTGAGGTTCATAACTTGGAAAACTGTTTTGCCTATTGCTCTAACCGGCAAGGCAAGTCTCTGACCTGCAAGATCTCATGGTGGGACAACCTTATCTGATTTTCCACCAGGACAGGGTCGCTCTATGCATTAATCCATCTTTCATGCCACAAGTTGTTTTTGAATTTACTGTGAATCATGCTTCTCTGGAATAGACTTCCTATTCGTGTAAAACAGAACTCCTCACTAACCCGAGTCAAACACAACCTAGATAACTGGATGGAAGACCGCAAATTCACCCCTGGGGTGGTACCCATGTCCCTTATGGATAGACCCGCTCTGTTCATAAAGTCGTTCTGCGAACTACCCAAAAAGAACAAATGGGGATACTTAGGAGTAACATGGCTAGGCTTGTAAAGGCTCTAGGGCTGCTAGCCTAGTAACCTCCTATGAACCTTTCGCCTCCCAGGTAGGATAAGCTTTGGGAATTCACTCATGTACTACTGAGGCAGCGTGAATGATGAACATAGTACAGTTGCATAAGTCCTTAAGTCCTACTTACCTGTAACAGCAGATGTTCAAATTTCACACTGCCTCAGTGGCAGCAACCCCCTATTTTGTATATAGTTTGACGGCATCCAACCTTGTTGTGCTGTTGGTTGGCTTTGGTTGGTGAAGTCTAACTGTGAATCAGTTGGTTTCAAGTAATTCTTGCTTCTGGTCTTTCTTGGTTCTTCCTACTTAGCACTAAAGGCCTGAACAACTGACTTTCAGTGACAGCGGTTAGGCTTCCGCTGATGGGAGGGACATCGCCAATTCCCTATAATAAAAGGTCAGGGTAGAGGATTCTGAGTTCTGGAAAGCTGCCAGTGTGGGTTTGTGCATGCACAGAGCTCTGGAAAGCTGCCAGTGTGGGTTTGTGCAGGCACAGAACCCATATGCTACTGAGGAAGTGTAAATGACGCACACAAAAAAATGCTTAATTTCATCTTTTCTTTTACTGGGAGACTGCTGAAAATGGTTAATTTTCCTGGAAATCAAGTACCTTACAGCAGCTTCACATAAAACATTGTCCATTCCCTCCTCTGATACCAATAAAGACTGGTTCTCCCTTGGTTGAAGAGAGCAGCTGAACAGCAACATTCTCTCAGACCATAGAAGACTCACAAGGAGCAATACCAAAGGAGCAGAGATAAAGACAGAGAGGGAGACAGATGAGCAGTCCAAGGTACCAGAAATTGCCACAGCAGACTCGCTCACCTATAGCTAAGGAAACGAGGAAGTCAGCTTCAAGAATGAAGCCTCCTGTATAAATGTTTTCTTCTTGTGGACCACTGAAGGAAGAGCTTGTGATCCAGGAGTCTGGTCCCTTACTATACCAAAAAAGATAATCTGAGAATCCTATCTCATCTCCTGACTGAAAATTTTAATTTTTAAGTAAAATGTTTTAGTGGCAACCACCAAAACAACTAATCCTAGCCCTTAGCATTAAAATTGACAGAAAACGTACACTTTTCACACACAAAAATAGAAAAATGAAAGTTACTCCCTAATGGGGTACTCTTTTGTCCGGCTCTGAAGAAGGATAACCATCAATCATTTCAAGCCCACAGGGAGGAGCATATTTCGACAGCAAGAAAGGTCTAAAGGTATGGCACCCTAACCACTAACTTTATACCACTTTCCTTGAGCTGTTCAGTGCTTAGGGTGTGTGGAAAGTGCCCTTAAGCTTTGAGCTTTGGAAGCTGGCCAGTTGTCCTATCCTTGGCAGGATAAGACCCATATAGCTTAGGTTATAGCAACAGAGATCTAATGATCATCATCATCAGCTCTATGTGCCCAATAACATTTATGGCCATCTCTTTGTCACTACAACAACAGCTTTTCTCCACACCTCGTGAACCCATTCAATTTTACCTTTCACATGGTTGTGTAACTTCTTGGCGAACTGACACAGCATTGCCACTGCCCGGGTGGGGTGGGGTGGGGGTGGGGGGTACACCACAGAGCTGAAAAAAGTACAGTTGTGTAAGTAAACTTACCATAACAGTAGATGTTTGAATGATCACTGTAGCAGCAACTTAGCTATATGGGTTATATCCTGCCAAGAATATAAAAGCTGGCCAGCTTCCAAACTAGCTTGAGCTAAATAAAAAGACAAGTTTGGGTGCCAAGCCCTTCAGACATTTCATGCCAACAAAGAGAGGGAGGCTGAGCCCTGAAAGGACAATGCTAGGAACAACAAAAGTATTACCACCCTGGCATAAACAATACACCAAAAAACCTGGGGGATGGAGGAAGGGAGCGGCTAATCAGCAGTGATCATCTGAACATCTACTATTACAGTAAGTTAAATTAGACAACTGTACTATATTCATCATCCTAACTTTAGTCAAATGGCAAGTTTGGTGATGGGAGTAGCTATGGCTTCTTGTTATGCCAACATTTTCAGTCTGGTTGGGAGATATACAATAATCTGAATTCAAGTTTTGCTAAAATTATTTACTTTTATAAGCATTTTATTGATTATTTTTGTGTGTGTAGAAAGGGACTTTTAAATGAGTTTGAAAATGTTATAGTGTATTTGAACAATGACTGTTTATGCTTCACATACAATGTTAATTTTAAGAATATTAATTACTTGCATTTGGTTGTTTACAAATCTGGAAACAGACTCTTGTCCAAAATTCATAAAAAGAAGAAATGCAACGTAATTTATACTTAAGCTTCAGTAGTATGCACTTGCAGAGATAACATAGTGAAGGGACAATTTATTAGAATCAATAGGCTGAGGGATGATGATGGCCACATTCTCAAAGAAGGGCAATGCTTGATAAACAAGCTTAAAAACAGAGGTCATCTTGAAATGTTATTCTTCTTCCTTCGGCTTTTCCTGGTTAGGGGTCACCACAGCAGATCACCTGTCCGCTCATGATTGGCAGTAAAGGTTTTTTACGGTGTCGAGTTGCCAGCCCGGCGCCCAACCTTCCACGGTAGACACACACACACACACACACGCACTTATGCCTAGGGCCAATTTAGAGTGTCCAATCCACCTACAGCATGTATTTGGGATGTGGGAGGAAACCGGAGCACCTGGAGAAAACCCACGCGACCACAGGGAGGACATGCAGACTCCACACAGAAGGCACCCCAGCCAAGGATCGCATCTTGAAATGTTATTAAAAGGCAAATTTAATAAAGTTAAGTAGCTGCATAAAACAGTATACAAGCTTTGCAAGTTAATACATAGCAGCAATGGAATAGGGAAAACTGGAAGTCAAAATCTAAAAGTGACTTTAGTTTGTTTATGGTTCTTAATTATTGTGTAGATAAATGCAGTATTAAGAACATGATTATGCTTAACTAGAATATTCTGAGTGCTTTTCCAGAGTTAATTAGTAAAATAGGGTCACATACCATTTTTGTGGAAAAAATGAGCCAAGAATTTACAAGGTATTTTCCAAAGCAAGTTACATTTTCTTCACTGACCATCATTAAGTCCAAAAGGATACGGAGGTTATGACTGTGACTATTGTAAACATACAGTAACAGGCTGCAGCTCTGTTAAAAGCAGGTAAAGACAGATTTTTATATGGTTTTTTTTCATGGAAATCTGGTAAAGACAGATTTTTATGTTTTTTTTTTTCATGGAAATCAATGTATGTTGTTTAGGCCACTTTTTGCACAAAATGCCATGAATTTTTAGGGTTCCTATTAGAAAACCCAACACTTGAAATGTCGAATGTCATATGTTTGACACTACATGATC
Organism: Protopterus annectens; assembly: GCF_019279795.1. NCBI lineage: Eukaryota > Metazoa > Chordata > Ceratodontiformes > Protopteridae > Protopterus > Protopterus annectens. The sequence goes on along the minus strand of NC_056750.1, from coordinate 110,397,195 downwards.
AACATTTCAAGAGTTCGAAGGTTGAACGTAACTGCGCCGTACAGTGCAGAATAGGAGAATTTCCCTTTTCTGCACTGAAGTGCCCGGAGATTGCCCTCCTGCTCGCACCATTAAGGTAAGTTTTTCTTTTTTTTTTTTTTTATTGTATATTTGATCTTTCAAACTTTGACCATATGTTGTCGAACATATGGGATTCGAAGTTTTGAAAGTTCAAATATATAATATAGACCTGAACTGTACATAGGCAAAACTGCTGTATACATCGATGACTCTAAGAATGCTTTAGCTAAGCATGCTGGGAGTTGTAGCAAAAGTGCAGTGATAAATAGAAGTTATGTTCTTACCATAACGTTCCATGTTAGTTGTCTTCTTCTCGCCTTCTTCTTGCTGGATGGGTTCGGAGCCGACCTCGGCTCCGACTCGGCCACTCTAAAAGCTCGAGAGTTGGTTCCACCGGCTCGAGGCTCCCCCTATATCCCACAATGCTAGGCGTGAGTTACCTCAGATCTCGTTTGTAAGCTAGGCCCAGCTTATAATAGCAATAGAATAATTATAAACAAAGTCCACCTCTATAAATCAGGGAGAAGAGAAGGGTGACCTACATCCTGATTCAGGAAAATATGCACAGCAGCATATACCTAAAGTAAAGAGGTGGTAGAAAGAGAGGTCACAATCAAACTCCTCTAGGTCTGTCCAGGCCAGGGGGAATGAGGGTGGGACGCAAGAAGAAGGCGAGAAGAAGACAACTAACATGGAACGTTATGGTAAGAACATAACTTCTATATGTTAAGTTGTCTATCTCGCCTTCATTCTTGCTGGATGGGACCGTCCTAGCACCTTGTCCCGGGTGGCCTAACGGAACAGACTCTTGAGAACAGTGGAACCAAAGTTAGCTCTATGCCTAGAGGCTAAATCCAACTTATAATGAGAAATGAAAGTGTGAGGAGTAGCCCATGTAGCCGCTGCACAAATGGTGTCAATAGGCAGTCTGTCTTGGAAGGCTATAGAAGTAGCCAAAGCTCTGGTAGAATGGGCTTTAGGTTTGTTAGGCAGCTTTTGGTGTCTAATTTCATAAACAAGGGAAATCAGAGATGTTAGCCATCTGGATAATGATACCTTTGAAACTGAAAGTCCCTTTCTGCCTTCTGCATAAGAGACAAACAGCTGGTCAGATTTTCTGAATTGTTTGGTTCTATCCAAATAGTACCTTAACTGACGATGAACATCTAGCCAATGCAATTTTTGTTCAGACCTGTTAGAATATTCTGGAAAAACACAGGGAGGTCAATGCTTTGATTTAGGTTAGACCTGAGGCTATCTTAGGTAAAAAAGATGGGTTGGTTCGTAAAGATACCCTGTCCTTATGGAACAACAGATAAGGAAGTCGACAGCTGAGTGCATGAAGTTCTGAAACTCTTCTAGCTGAAGTAATAGCTACCAGAAAGAGAGTCTTCCATGATAGCAATTTCAAAGAACAGGAGGCTGCAGGTTCGAAAGGGGAGAGAATCAAAGAACTGAGAACTAAATTTAGGTCCCAAGGAGGAGGGGGATTTCTTATCGGAGGTCTGAGTAGAAAAACTCCCTTCAAAAAGGCTTTGCAAAGCTTGTGGGACATGATAGCAGACTCTGAAATGCCCACATGAAAGTTAGAAATAGCTGCCAATTGAACTTTAAGAGTAGAAGGAGATGAACCTGCATGGAAGAGTTCAGCTAGAAAATCAAGGACCATTTGGATGGAAGCAGTGAAAGGATCTATGTCCCTTCCTTGAGCCCAATAGGCGAAACGTTTCCACTTACTCAAATAAACCTTTCTAGTGGAAGATTTATGGGAAGCTATCAAAATATCTCGGACAGAGTGAGATATTTGAGGAAGCCTGGCTAAGGTTGGAATTGGAGGAACCAAGCAGTGAGGTTCAGAGAGGGAAGGGAGCGATGAAACTGACCCGACTGATGGATCAAAAGATCTGGAACTAGGTCCAGATGCCAAGGTCGCTCCAACAGAAATTGATGTAGAAAGGGGAACCAAACCTGTTGAGGCCAGTAAGGAGCAATGAGGATCAACGAGGCCTTCTGAGCGATAGCTTTCTGTATCACTTGAGAGATTAGTGGGAAGGGAGGAAATGCATACAGAAGTCCCCGGGGCCAAACTTGGACTAGAGCGTCTCTGCTGGGCTGACCTGGTAGAGGGAATAGGGTGAAATAATCTCTGCACTTGCTGTTTTGGGGAGTAGCAAAAAGGTCGCAGCAAGGCTGACCCCACTTGAGAAAAATTTCTCTCACAACAGAGTCTTTCAGAGACCACTCGTGAGGCATGAGGATAGCTCTGCTCAACTTGTCCGCGATTTGATTGGACTTCCCGGGGATGTGCGTTGCTATCAGAAACCGCTGAGAAGAAATCGCCCATTGCCACAGTCTGAGTGCTTCTCGACACAGGGGGTAGGACCTGGTTCCGCCTTGTTTGTTGATATACCACACTACAGACATATTGTCCGTCTGGATTGCTATCGTTCCCAAGGGAAGAGAGTCTTGAAGGGCTTGCAACGCTAAAAGCACTGCTCTCATCTCTAGAACATTTATGTGCAAGTGGCATTCGTGTGGTTGCCATGTGCCCTGCACAGTTCTTCCCTGATAATGCCCCCCCCACCCGATCAGGGAGGCGTCCGTTGTCAGAGTAGCAACCGGAGGGGAAGGGACAAAGGGTCTTCCCAATAAGAGCTGAGGCGAAGACATCCACCACAGAAGATGATTCCTGCATGTCTGCGTAATCATAATGGTGTGGGACATCGGAAGTTGCTGGTATGACCATTGCGTGAAGAGCATCCATTGAAGGATTCTCATGTGGAATCTGGCTAATGGAAGCAGAGGTATGGCAGCCGCCATAATCCCCAACACTTTCAGAACTAACCTAGCTTTGACTCTGTTGCTGCTGAAGAGGAGTGAGACCAGTTTGTGTATGTCTGCTATTCTCTGATGTGTTAGTCTCAGACATGTTGACTGTGTCTAGATTTGCGCCTATGAAGGTAATAGTACGACAAGGCGACAAAACAGACTTTTCGCAATTTATTGAAATGCCTAACTTTTGACAAATGCGAAAGGTGTAGTCCCTGGCCATTAGGAGAAGATGCTTGGTGGGAGCTGTGAGGAGCCAGTCGTCCAAATATGGAAACACCTGGAATCCTTGACGTCTCAGGTGAGAAGCTACCACTGCCATGCATTTGGTAAACACCGGGGCAGTGGTGAGACCAAAGGGCAGGGCCCTGAATTGAAAATGACTGGTTCCCAGCCTGAAGTGGAGGAATCTTCTGGAGCGTCTGTTCATTTTTATGTGATAGTACACATCCTGAAGGTCTATAGAGCACATCCAGTTTCCCTTTCCCAAAAGGGGAAGGATGGACTGCAGCGTGACCATCCGAAATCTTGTTTTCTTGACTGACTTGTTCAAGATACTGAGATCCAAAATTGGTCTCCAGTCCCCTGTTTTCTTTGGAACTAAAAAGAACCTGGAGTAGATTCCGGATCCTTGCTGGTCTGCTGGAAATGGCTGAATTGCTCTTTTTGCAAGCAGCTTTGAAATTTCCAAAGCTGCAAGATCCCTTTGAGCAGGTGGAACATCTGGAAGGGATTTTTTTGATTGGTTTGGAATGCGAACGAAGGGAATGGAATAGCCTTCGGAAATGATGGACTGTACCCATTTGTCTTGAGTCAGGGATAGCCAGGCTTCTGGGTACAGTGACAATCTTCCCCCGACTGCCTCCGAAGGTGGGCAGTCGGGCAACACCTCAGGGATGCTGAAAGGGCTTATCAGAGAAGACTTCCCGATTGCCCTGGTTCTGCGGACCCCCCCCTGCCTCTAGGGTGACGTCTACCATTGTTGTTCCCCCCTCTGCCTCTGGCGGGGAACCGACTTTGTCGCCAGGCGAAGTCCCTTGAGATTGTTTTGAACCACATTTTCCCACTTTTCTGGCCTTTGGGGTAAGGCCTAGAAGGAGTAGAAAAACGGACTCCGACGGCAGAAAGAGTCTTGCCATCTGTCTCGCACCTAGTCAGGGTTTCTTTCACTTGAGGACCAAAGAGAGATGATCCATCAAACGGGAATTAGTGAAAGACGTTTTAAAGGGGTCCGCAAAGTTGCATAGCCGCATCCAGGCATGCCTGCGTAAGGCCACACCTGTCCCTGCGGCCCTGCTCGCTCCATCAGCCGCATAAGAAAGGAGGCGCATGGAGGAGTTAGCTATGGAGTTCAGGGTAGCCAGCTGAGTGTTCATCTTGTCTTGAAAACCTGCAGCCGTAGGATCCTTCAACATATCACTCGCTTCTTTGATCAAGTCTCTTTGAAGACGAGTAAAATGGCATAGGTAGTTCAGCGACGCATAGCAAAGGTTGCTGACGAGAACATCCACTTCCGTACCTGTCCATAGACCTAGATTCTTTGTTAGGGGATGAACAGGCACTGAAGGATCAGCTAGTTCCTTCTTGGTGGCAGCAGCTACCACCATAGCATCCACAGAAACACCTTTTGTGAGAAATTGCTTGTCAGTTGGTGCTGTTATAAATTTGGAGGGTCTCCTGGGGTAGGGTCCACTGAATCAGGAGCCGTCCTGGCCTTCTTTGAAACCACCTGCATGAGGGGATGAAAGGGGGGGCGACACGCAGGAGGTGGAAGGGCGAGAGCCAAACGGCTCAAGATACACAGATTCATCCTCCGAAGGGTTAAGGGCTGGCCAATTTCCCTCTGTTTCAGGATCTCTAGAATGTCTGCGAAAGAGACATCTTCAGAAGGGGAACGGGGAACCCTCGAATCCTCTAAATCTGTGTCAGAGGTGACAGACTCAGGTGAGTCAATGTGCTACCTCTTGCACTTTCTGTTGCTAGGGGCTCCCCTGCCAATACAGGAGAGGGCTCGGAAGAGGATGAGATCCCACAGGGGATTCTTGAGAGCTTGCTCTCTGCGGTGTGGGATGAGGGAGTGAGTCGGCATAACCAAAGGCACCGAAGTGGGAGGGGGGGACGGAGCCGACTGTGGAGTCGAACAAGGTTCCAACACACTCCGCATGACCTCGAATGCACCTCCATCAGGCAGAGCCAGAGGTCCCCGCTCCGAGAAGCTGAGAACCTCCCTCGGCACCGACAGAGATGGCTCGAGGCCGATGTCGGAGCCGAACTCACCAGCGCCGAAGCACCGAGAGGGAGAGGGGGTCGGACAAGGGTCCGATGCCACTCACCCCCTCGGAGCCGACGAGGGAAGCCCGGCCCCGAGATTCTTCGAAAGAAGGAATCGGAGCCGGACGGAGCCGAAGACAAATGTATCGGCTCTGGCTACCACAGTCTCGGTCCCGAGGCGCCCGGCTCGAGCTCAAAGGAGTCGGAGGAGGAATATTTATTGGAACAAGTTGAGGCATCGACTGATGAGTCGGACTTTGGAGCATTTGGGCCAGTGCCTCGGACTTCAAAAGTCTACTCACTACCCTCTGGAGGTCGTGATCCGAGAGCCTCGATGACCTGGAGGAGTGAGATCTATGGCTCCGTTCAGACAGCAGGGGAGACGCTGGGGCCGAATGAACGGAGCCAAGGGACGGTGACCTCGATCTCTTTCTAGATGTCGGCTCCGATGGTCTGATCGGAGCCGACCAGGAATCTCTAATGCCTCGGCTCCAGCCGAGCCAGGAAACCACGGATACTGCAGTCAAGACTCATCGGCTCCAGCCGAGCCGATGAAGCAGTAGGCTTGAAGCCTTAGGCCTCGACTCTGAAGCTGAAGCCGAGGTCTTAGAAGCCTTAGAAGGTTTCACCGATGACACAGAAAGGGAACCTTCAGGCTTAATTAAACCCCTCAAAATGAGTTTATTTTTTCTCTCCTGCAGGACTCTAGGGCTGAAGCCATGGCATACAGCACAAGAGTCCTGCAGGTGTAAAGGTCCCAGGCAATACACACAAGAAGTGTGACCGTCTGTCAGAGACATTTTCTGACAGCACGAGTCACACTTCTTGAAGCCTGAGACCTTTGTATCATGGACATATTCAAGGAACCGAAGTGTAATCACACACAGAAAAACACACACACACAGATTACACTAATAGGGTTCAAAGGGAATTATTTAAACTAAAGGTAAGTTAAATAGAACTCCCTAATTAAACACATACACACCCTAAGGATAGGGAAGGAAGGGCCCGAAGGCCTTAGGGAAAGAACTATAAGTTCTTTAGAAAAAAAGGGGGCTGGATAAAAGGTAGAAGGGATAATAAGTCCACTACACTAAAGGGAAAGAAAAATACAGAGAGCTAGCCTAAGTCTAAAGAATTTAAACTAGTCTAACTTTCACTAACCTGGAGCCGGTAGAAAACACACCTCGATCGCTGTAGCGGCAAACGAGATCTGAGGTAACTCACGCCTAGCATTGTGGGATATAGGGGGAGCCTCGAGCCGGTGGAACCAACTCTCGAGCTTTTAGAGTGGCCGAGTCGGAGCCGAGGTCGGCTCCAAACCCATCCAGCAAGAATGAAGGCGAGATAGACAACTTAACATTACTATGTTAAAGGTTTTTCTACCAAATCTGATGCTGATGACATTCTGGAATGGAAGGACTATGCTTGGAAAAGTTAAGCTACATGCCTGGGATTTGAATGACTCTGATAATTTTAAATGTTACCTTAAAAGAAAGGAAACATCTGAACTTCAATCATAGCTCCCAACTAACTAGGGACAAATCTCAACAGAATCAGGGACAAATCCAGAAATAATCAGGAACAATCAGGGACACTTTTTAAAATATCAGTACTGTTAACGTTAAATGCTAACACAATGAGATAATGTGAATTAATATACATTTTTATTAAATAAAATAAGTGTATCACTCTAATTATTGTCATTATTTATAAAGTGGAACTCACCACCGTGTCTCTAAAAGTCACCATTTGTAGGAGGGATTAAGAGGGACAGAGAGAAAATTTGTGTCGTACACCCCTGAAAATCAAGGACAGTTGAGAGTCATGTCATTGGAGTGTCACATGACAAACTTAGTATCTAGTTTTATTTTTTGTGCTTAGTTTTACTGGCAGAATTTTAATTAAAGGAATTGTATTCCTTTCTGGTTGTCTTTTTTTACCCAGAGTTTACTTGCTTAGAAGTCTTGTTCAGATATATAAAATGCCTTTTAAGACATGCTTTTCTCATTAACAAAAATGCAGAATGTTTACATACAGGAAACACTTTTTTATTTTATGGAGATCTGCATACTAAGCAACTTTTATTCTTAGTGTACTTTGTAATCTTTATTCATTCATTTTCCAGTACCAAATTTATACCATTCAGAAATGTGCTTAAGTCAGGAATAGAATCTGGACAGAATGGCACCCCACTGCAGGATGCCCATACACTCATTCAAACCACATTTATTTGTTTGCATTTGTTCACCAGGAAAGACTGGCTGGGTTGGAAACTCCTTTTCAGCAGAAGTACAGTGTATAATAGAATACTACTTAACAGTAGGTGATATTACAGTAGCAGTTATAAGAGACATCAGCATGTAACACAATATATTAATGCAAATGTAATGAAGCATTCCACATTCTGGAAGCATTCTGAAATATACATCACATTACAGTAGACCATATCACCCTCTGGAAACAGAGTAATTTTATTAATGGATGAGTTTTTTAAAAAGGATTTAAATTGAAGCTAAGGGAGATTAAAGAGTCATTACACACTATTTTTGAACGTGAGTGTTTTCACCCTACTGGTACAGATTCCCTGCACCATTTCTCTGCCTTACAACAAGACTGTATCCTAAGCGGATGATAACTGGACACAACAAATATACTGCAGTGTACATCGCATCTCTTGTTAAGATTTTAATACCTGTCATTGTTGCACATTGTAGTGGGGTGTGCACAAACTGGGAAGCTTTTAGCACCCCCCATAGCCTAGTCTAGAATTGCTATATGTTAGATTCTTTCCCTGTTTAGCTAGCAAGAATTAGAAGTTATGTACTCACCATAACGTTCCATCTGAGTAGGTGACTTCATTTGGATGCAACCTGTGGGTATCGGATCCGACCTCGGATCCGAGCCGGCATTTCAAAAGCTTAGGCTCCGAGCTCCTAGCTCCTCCCTCTTACCCATAACCCCTTGCCAAGCCATGACTGACCTCAGATTGAGTTTGCCTAAATAATACTGACTACAGTACATGAACAAAGCATAAATACTCGCTCTATAAAGGTCAGGGGGATGGAGGGGGGGATGGTTGCATCCAAATGAAGTCACCTACTCAGATGGAACGTTATGGTGAGTACATAACTTCTAAATCTGAAGTAGGCAGACTTCATTTGTCTGCAACCTGTGGGACAGAGTCCCCAGCTACCTGAATCTTGGGCGGCGTCATGGAAGGATGTTCGAGCACCGCTGAGCCAAAGGATGCTCTTCCTCTGGAAACAACATCCACTTTATAATGAGAAATAAAGGTATGAGGCGAGGCCCAAGTAGCTGCCGTGCAGATATCATCCAATGACACGGGACTTAAAGGTGGCTGACGTGGAGACTGCCCTAGTAGAATGAGCCGTAACCCTCTGAGGAGCAGGTCTACCTGAAGTGTCATAAGCCTGCAGAATACAATTAGCAATTCACCTAGATAGTGTGACTTTAGACACTGCTTTACCCAAAGCAAATTTAGCAAAGGAGACGAACAGCTGATCTGATTGCCTGTGACCAGCTGTTCTGTGAATATAAAATCGTAATTGTCTATGAACATCCAATGAATGCAATTTGTATTCTCCTTTGTTTGAGTACTTGGGAAAAAACACAGGTAAATTGATTGACTGGTTGATATTAGATTCTGAAGAGACCTTCGGAAGAAAAGATGGATTGGTCCTGAGGCACACCCTATCTGGAATGAAAGAAAGGTAAGGCGGCTTGACGCATAGAGCCTGAAGTTCAGACACTCTTCTGGCTGAAGTGATAGCTACTAAGAAGGCAGTCTTCCAGGAAAGGTACTTTAGGTCTGTAGAAGCTGCAGGCTCGAAGGGAGGAGCAGTAAGGGCTTGCAGAACTAAAGATAGGTCCCAAGGTGGTACAATCTCCTTGACTGGAGGCCTCAATAAAAAAATCCCTTTGAGAAAGGTTTTGCACAATTTAGCCGTCATGAGGGGAGCTGTCTCATGACCAATGTGATAATGCGAGATGGCTGCCAATTGTACCTTAATCGTGGAAGAACTTGCCCCTTGATGAAAGAGATCTGTTAAAAAATCCAGCACTGCTGACATAGGTGCTGAGAAAGGATCCAAAGTTCTCTGAACCGCCCAAATAGAGAATCTCTTCCATTTACTCCGATAAACCTGCCTGGTGGAAGGTTTATGAGCTGCCACTAAAATGGCCTTGACCGGTGACGAGATACCGGGAGTCCTAATCAAGGATGGAACTGGAGCAGCCAAGCTGTCAATTTCAGGGTGCGTGATTGGGAACCGAAATTCCCAGAGGGTGGGAGATGAGATCCGAATCGGATCCAGAATCCAGGGTGGATTGATTTTGTGAGACCATACAAAGGGGAACCAGGGTTGACGAGGCCAGAACGGGCAATGAGAATCATTCTGCTCCCCAAACTGTTGGCTTTCTGCAGAAGCCTCTGCATCAGAGGTAGTGGAGGATAGGCATAAAGGAGACCGGGAGGCCAAGCATGCACCAGCGCATCTCTCGAGAATTCCCTGGTGGGGAAGCAGAGCGAAGAAATTGTCGCATTTGGCATTTGAGGGAGAGGCAAAAGATCGCAATAGGGTTGCCCCAAACGGCAAAAATCTTCTTCGCTACCTGAGGATTGAGAGACCACTCGTGAGGTGAAAGAATGGTGCGACTGAGTTTGTCCGCAAGGATGTTGGATTTTCCGGAATGTGCGTTGCTACCAGAAAGCGTTTGGTGGAAATTGCCCATTCCCAGACTCTCATGGCCTCTCGACAAAGGGGATAGGACCTGGTTCCTCCCTGTTTGTTGATGTACCAGACTACCGACATGTTGTCTGTCTGAATCGCAATAGTCCCTGAAGGAAGAACGTGGTGAAGTGCTTGCAACGCTAGGAGCACCGCCCTCATTTCCAGGACATTTATATGCAACGACGTCTCTGTGGGGTTCCACGTGCCTTGGACAATCTTTCCTGCAGAATGCCCCCCCCACCCGAGGCAAGAAGCGTCCGTGGTCACTGTGGCTCGGGGAAAAGCAGCACAAAAAGGTCTCCCTGTCAGGGGCTCCGGAGACAGAAGCCACCAAAGAAGGGAATCCTTGCACACTTTGCTGACCGCTATCGGAGTGTTGAGAGAGGAACTGAGAGGGGACCACTGAACCTGAAGGGTCCATTGAAGAACCCGCATGCGTAAGCGCGCATGAATAAGAAGCGGGATAGCTGCCGCCATCGAACCTAGGGCCCTCAGGACCAAAGCTGCAGTCGGAAATGGTTGCAGGACCGCTGCTACATGACACTTCAGGTTGGCAATTCTGTCTGGAGTGAGGAAGGCTCGCATTGACCTGGTGTTTAGCCTTCCTCCTATGAAATCTAAAACTTGTGTGGGGTGCAGTAAAGATTTCTCCCAGTTGACAGTGATGCCCAGCCTTGGGGCTAGTCGAAGAAAGTAGTCCCTTGCTGAGCACAGACGATGCCTTGATGATGCCGTCAGGAGCCAGTCGTCCAGGTACGGAAAGACCTGTAATCCCTGGAGCCTCAGGTGGGCCGCTACAACAGCTAAAACCTTGGTGAACACCCTGGGGGCTGAGGTGAGACCAAAGGGAAGGACCCTGAACTGATAATGACTGGCTCCCAGCCGGAAGCGAAGAAACCTCCTGGACCGTTTGTCCATGCGAATGTGGTAGTACGCGTCCTTGAGGTCGATGGAGCACATCCAGTCGTTCTCCCTCAAGAGGGGAGTATAGATTGAAGGGTGACCATCCGAACTTTTGCTTGGTTACTGACAGGTTCAGCAGGGAAAGATCTAAGATCGGTCTTAAGTCCCCGCTTTCTTTGGCACTAAAAAGAACCTGGAGTAAAACCCTGACCCGGTTTGATCTGGGGACGACTGATAGCTCTTTTTCTAGCAGCTGTCCGATTTCGATAGCTGCCTCCCTTTGGTCGGGTGGAACATCTGGGAGGCTGCGAGATCTGGGAACTTTGTATAGGGAATTGTATAACCTCTGGATATCACACGAAGCACCCAACGGTCTGTTGTGATGGACTCCCAAGAAGTTAGGTGCCTCGAACGCCCGACTGCCTCCAGAGACGGACAGCCGGGCAACCCTTCAGGGCTGCTGCGTGGGTCTATCAGAGAAAGGTTCTCTGGACCCAAAGTTGCTAGGAGCCCCCCTGCCTCTAGGACGGCGACCTCCCCATCCTCCTCTGCCACGGAAGGACTGGTTATCCGGAGCAGGTTGGGACTGCTGCGATTTCCGGAACCACATCTTCTTCTGTCCCTTTTGGTTCTTCGAGAAGGACCTCTGGGGTGCTGAGAAGCGGACTCCGACGGCAGACAGTGTCTTCCCGTCCTTCTCGCTCTGGACTAATGTTTCACGAACAGTTTTGCCAAACAAGGCAGAACCATCGAAGGGGGCATTCGCGAAGGTCGCCTTGAAGGGCTCTGCGAAATCACAGTGGCGGAGCCAGGCCTGTCACCTCATGACTAGGCCTGCTCCGCTGGCTCTAGCGGCTCCCTCAGTAGCGTGAGAAAGTAGCCGCATAGATGTATTCGAGACTGATCTAAGAGTGGCCATTCGGGTGGAGTATACCTGCTTATCCTCACTCGACATGGACTCTGGGGGAGATGCAGCGTATTCTTTAATCAGATCCCGCTGCATCCTGATGACGTGTGCCATGTAGTTCAGCCTCAAAGAGAAGGTTGCTGAACTGAAAACTCGCTTCCCAATGCGATCCATCGAGCGGGACTCCTTGCCCGGAGGATGCATAGAGGGACTCTCCTGGGCCAATTCCTCTTAGTGGCTGCAGCCATCATCATGGCATCTACTGGGGGGCCTTTGCTCCAGTGAGTGCGGTCCGCCGGAGGGGAAAGGATACGGTCAGGACGCTTGGGTACAGGCTCAACGGTGTCCGGATCCTTCCACGCTCTGATGGATATAAGGTCCACCAGAGGGTCGGCAGGAGGGGACACCCAAGAGGTAGATGGGCCCGCCTCAAATGCCTCCAAGAACACAGACTCGCCTGAGGAGGCCTTGAGGCAGACCACCCCTGATTCTCAACATTTCCATAATGTCTCCAAATGAGACGTCTTCAGGGGGTGACCTTGGGGAGCCCTCCCTTTCATCCAAGTCTGTGTCTTCGGTAACGGACTCGGGAGTCCATGTGCCTCCTTTTGCACTTACGCTTCCGAGGTACTTCTTCGGGGCTGTCCGAGGAGTACTCTTCCGCAGCTGGATGTTCCAAGGGAACTACTTGGGACATAGAGGCGGGCTGTCCCTGGGACCGGCTGGTGGGGGCCTGGCCCAACTGCAAGGGAGTGCGGGATGGAGCCGTGGCAGGGACTGGGGTCCGTAGTCCTCAACAGTGCCCTTTCCACAACGTCGAAGGCCGAGGGGAGCCAGCTTCTCTAAACCCCGAGCCGACCCCACTGGATCCGGCGCGGATCGGAGCGGAGCCGAGACCGCCGGATCCGAGAGACCGTGTGCTCCGACCTAGACGGAGCCAAGACACACCAGCTCCCTCGGACCCGAGGCTCGGTCCTCGGCTCCGAGGTCAGGTCCGGGTACTCGAAGCACTCAAGGGATGGGACGGATCCGAGGTACGCCGACCTATCGGATCCGACCCACCCCGGATCCAACTCTGCCCGGCGCCGACAGCTCCGAACCCATGGTATGGGTTGGAGAAGGAGCCAAAGGCGAAAAGTGGGGTCAAGCCCCTCCCGGATGGGGGCTAGGAGCACTCCCATTTGCATTTGGGCCTGGATGAATTTCCTCATCATCCGTCCATATCTGCTTCACTCATGGAGAATGTGGATCTGGTGGAGGCCACCCTGCGGACCTAGAGAGCCTCGGGGACCTCGCTGAAGGGCTAGCCTCCTCCTCCTCGGGCCCAGGAGAGAACCGAGGGGAGTGGAGCCGAGGAGGAGGAAAGCTAGAAGGCACAGGGAGGCCCGCTTAGATGGAGGAGCCGAACTGGAGGTTTCAGCCTCCGTTTGTGGTGCCTCTCCCTGTGCCTCTCCTTCTTCTCTCTCTCCTAGAAGACTCTCTCTCCTCCGGCATCTTAGAGGGAGGTTGAGTCCCAGCCGGGTGGAGGAGAGCCCACAGCAACTGCTTGCTGAGTAGAAGGGGCAGAAGCGAGCGGTATCTGGAGGGAGAAGTCCCGCCAGCACCAGCTTCACCTCCGCCTCAAGCTCGGGGATTGAACCCTGCACAAATGGTACAACCAGATGACAGGTGTTCAACCCCCAAGCATGACCAGACAGAGTGTGGCCATCTGCTGGGGACAGCTTATGGCCACACTCGGTATTTAGAGAATACAGCCTTATGGGCTTCGGACATGTTAAGCCCTAACAGGCCTCAAACAAACACACACACACACAAACTACGCAAAACCCGAGAAAAGTTTAAAATAAAGAGAGAGGAAAGCCTAACACAATCACTTCTAACTAATTAAATTTAAAAAATTAAGGTTTTTGAAAATTTTTCTGTCAGAAAAAACTTATCTGCACTAGGAGCTCAAGGAATCCGTCGCAACTTGAAAGCGGCAAACGAAATCTGAGGTCAGTCAGGGCTTGGCAAGGGGTTATGGGTAAGAGGGAGGAGCTAGGAGCTCGGAGCCTAAGCTTTTGAAATGCCGGCTCGGATCCGAGGTCGGATCCGATACTCACAGGTTGCAGACAAATGAAGTCTGCCTACTTCAGATCAATAGTTAAATCTATTTTTGTGAACTTGTAGCTTACCTGCTTGTAGCTTTGGCACTGACCTGCGGCATTGCATTCAAACTGATTCCTTTTTCCCTAGATGCTACTTGGTCTCCTTATGGTTCAGCCCGCTCAGTTTGCCCTCGCTGCATTCTAGCTCACTCCGACACCCTACTCTATCCCCAATCCCACCCGCTACTTGGTCTCCTTATGATTCAGTCTGCTCAGTTTGCTCTAGCTCAATCCAACACCCTACCCTACCCCCAATCCCACCCACCCCTGCATACCCCAGATTTATACTCTATCCCACTTTTTCTCCTCCCCCACAATTAACCAATCACCACATAACTTCACATCAGACCTCTGAACCCCTCCCTCTCACACCCAACTTGCCCAACCCTACCAACCTCTTTCTCCTCCCTGCTTTTCTCCTATTACATACTTCCTTCTTAATACCATATAACCCTATCAGTCATGATATGCATCCTATTACTAACATCAATATTACTACTCCTTATCTCCTTCACATCTTATCACACCAACCTTAATTACCAGAAACCCACATCAACTTTATCTCAGTCCACAGACACACATTCTGTCTCCCTTATACTATCTCTCTCCTCACTACTTAATTTCTCTTGCATTCAATTTTTTCATCACAAACTCCTGCGAGTATTCCACTCCCTCTCCCATAAATTCAACCTGAAACATTTTATTTACACCTTCTTTTCTCCAAATCCACACTTCTTCTGGCAATACTCTTACAAGCCGGTGACATACACCCTAACCCAGGACCTACAAAAACAACAAAATCCCCCATCACCTCCTCATCCAAAACCTTGATCTTTCTATGCATTAAAGTACAAAGTCTACCTAATAAAATTACCAAACTGCATGCAGGGATCTCACACTACACCCCTCATATGTTAGCACTAAAAAAAACTTGGCTAAAACCGCATATCAGTAATACAAACATTCGGCCCCTGGGTATAATATCTGTCATCAAGACAGATTCACCAAAAAAGTGAAGGAATTGCATTTCTTTGCTCTGAACATCTGAACCGTTTCCCTTTCCCCACTGTTCCTCCTGATTTCTACCCAGCTGAAATGTTGTTGTTGTGTCTTTCGGCTTTTCCAGGTTAGGGGTCGCCACAGCAGAACTCCGGTCCGCTAATGACTGGCAGTAGATTTTTACGTGCCGAGTTGCCAGCCCTGATGCACAACCTTCAACGAAGGTACGCCCAGTTACGCATGTCTCCACACAGAAGATGCTCTAGCTGAGAATCGAACAGGACAACGTCTTACTGTGAGGTGACAACACTACCGCAGCACCACCACTGCAATATTTACTACTACTAAATAGCCACATCAACAATTAGAAAAAAATCGCTATCACTGCAATCTATATTCCACCTGGCAAAAACATCCCTATTATTGAAAATATACTATCCTGGATCTCCCAAAATATATGATATGAAAATATAATACTTGAAGGCGTAAATGTAGACTGGAATACCCTAAATACTGAAGCCCCGGCCCAAAGCATTAATTTAGTCAGATTTACACAAATAATCACCACCCGCACTCATCTAAACAAGCAGTCTAACAGGTTCTACAATCAACTGGATTCTGACCATTGACCCTCACTTTTACCATAACCCTTGCTCACTCCTAGATGCATTAAGTGTCCACTTACTCATCTACATCCAAAGACACTCAACCCAACTTAACAAACCTCATCTCTAAGTAATGCCATAAACTCTTTGCCTTTGATCCTTCCATTTTCAATGACAGACTAACATCTGTCAATTGGTCACCCTGCACACACTTGCTCTTAATGATGCAGTACTAGAATTCAACAGCATATTCCTAAACATCTTTGATGACCTAGCACCCCCTCGCAAAATAATAAAATCCAATTAAGGCCCCTGGCTCACAAAAGATACTTGCACCCTTATGCACCAAAGAGACTCCGCCTGGAAAACATGGCAAAAATCCAAATCCCCTACTCACCATCAATTGTTCAAAGAAAGTACAGTTGTGTACACTTACCATAAATGCAGATGCTTGAGTGTATTCACTGTTGCAGTCATTACATTTGGGTAATCTGACCTCTTCTGCCTTAATACCAAACAGTATCATGTGCTGCAAAGGTGCATGCAGTAATTTAGCTTTAACATGATCAGCAAATTTTGCTCTTTTAGCCGAATGCCTCTAATCCCTACAGATCATTAACTGCAGCCCCACAGGAGGCCTCCTAAGGAAATCAAAACCACATTTGCAAAGTATGTGCTTTTCCAACTTGTTCTGCTGCATGCAATAATTCCTGCAATTCTTTATTTTCTGCATTCGAAATCAACATCATTTCGGTTTGACAATCCACCGTATTTGCTGATATGAGCATGTCTCTGGAGTTTGAGCCCTAATTACCTTAAAGGTGCAGATGTAAACCTTCTTTCCCATCATCTATCGGTGCCCTTGAATCTCTGTCAGGGTAGGATTTTTTGCTATTAGTATGTTGCCTTTGGACCCTGTGAAGGTGGTTTTCGAAGGGGTCAGCAGCAGGAATTTCCTAGGCATTTGTGTGTGTGAATCGGTGACAGTAATATCTGTCAGACTTGCTGGGGGCCAAATTTAGAGTCTAGATTAAAGCTTGACTCCAACACATCGCTGATGTCTAAAACATAAGATATGGCTAAGGCCTATGCTGAGAGAAGAAAGAAAATCTATGAGCCTCTTTTTGATTCTGAGAAATCTTGACTCACCTGGTGAAATAACCACTCAAAGTGTGCAAGGTTTCTCCGTAATCCCAGTAGGTGATGCAGATGGGATTAATTCCTCTGCGATAATTCACAGTGAGAGGAATAAAGTAAACCTGATCTGAAGATTCTGTGAAACTAATCAGTGTCCTACTAGGCCTCTTATCGGGAGGGTTGGGGGACTGATCGAGGTGTCTTCAGCCATTTGATTATCTATTTGGGCACTGCGAGTTTGTGCGTGCTCATGCATCATTTTTAGCTTTAGAAGTTGCTTTTTGTCTTTGATTTTGAAGCTGGCGTTGTCTGGTTTTATATAAATGTTGAGGAGCCTGAATACCCTCGAGAGCCAGTGCCTGCTCAGTGGCTCCGGGACACTGAGGAGAGACATCCGTGGGTTTGTACTGAGTCTCTCAAGGCAAGCTGGACTCCACATGGGTCCTCGATGAGAATACAGCTTTGAAAGTAGCCGGGTATCAGGGGCTGCAAGCACCTCACTGAGTACCGGTGAGCTGGCGACTGGCAGGGCACCGTGGGTGGTTTGGACCTGATGTGAATTGTCTCTGTCCTTTTCTTTGTGTTTTTGTGTACTCCGATAGTGGATTGCTATCCGGCGATATTCAGAAGCCGTAGTTAAATCTGTTTCCAAGCCACGAGGCAATATACCGATGTAACGGCAGTGCGTTGGTTAAATCTAGCACAAAACCGACAGCCAAGCATACATTGTGATCAGGGCCTAGTGAGAATACAGTATAAATGAAAATCCTTATGAGGTGTTGCTTCCAACAAGTAATACAATTATTAACTTTCTGACATCGGTGTATGGAGCAAAAAAGTTTTAGCAGTACTTAACACAGTGGCGACTTCAGTTCTGGCACCGGACCTCAATTTCAGGGGTCGTGGGCCGACTTGTGTGAGCTTTGCTGCTTTGGGCACATTGGCAGAGACAAAAAATAACATCAGCTGCTTGTTTATACCTGATGACCTGACGTCATGGAAGGAACGTGACGGCGGGACAAGACTTTAGATTCAGGCCACGAGCTAGCGAGGGGCAGCCTGCCAGCAGATTACCGTCTTAATGCAACAGTGGTACGAAGAACGTTGTGGGAATCAGGCAAAGACAAATATACAATGACAAGAAAAGTTTATTCTATAAAGCCCAATCCACCACTAGTCAACTTAAAATCTTCTGTGAAACGATCCTGCCCTTCATCCTGGAAAACCCCTGGCCCTTATCCCAATTTCCTCCACACAAGATTGCCACCTGCAACCAGTTCTTTATTGACATCATCAATAAATAATACCAACAAACCCCCTCACCATTTCTCCACAGCTTTCTGGAAGCAAGGAGGCACTCTTACTCTCTGAAACCTATCTCAACGTCTTGCACATGATGTCTCTCCTCCCAGCTTAAACCTTGTTCTCCTTCTTGATCTACCACCTCTCTCTTTCTCAAGCCCCAGCAGCCAACCCATTGCTTACCCAGTCCTTTATAATTACAACAGATCCGGTTAAAGAAGTCACTGTACCCAACATCTGGAAAACTTTCTTTATAATACCCTCTCACAAAGGAGGTAACTCCACTGATACTTCTTAACTACAGACCCATTGCCATCCTTCCCCATCTAAAATCTAAGAAAATGTATGCATCTCAAACAATGCTCAAATTTCTCATCCATAATAATCTCCTGACCCTACTCAACATGGCACTTTGGCCAAACCACAGCAATTCTACAGCCCTTCTATCTTTCAATTCACACTATTGTTGAGTCTATGTCTATTCTTATATATAGGCTAGAAAGCTCTGATATGGTATCCTACTCCATACTCGAGAAGAAACTTTGCCAGCCTACATCTAGTTTCCTTCAACCTCAAATGGTTCTCCAGCTATTCAGCAAATATAGACAACAACAATCAGTCAGGATGGCAGTCTTCCTAACTCTATTATTTTTTCTACCTACCTATTCATCTAGGCGTTCACAGCCCATTCTCGGATTTTGCCCCTTTCTTTTCAATATCTTCATTAATGACATCTATACCTCAACTTCTCATTCTACCCTTATACAATATGCGAGCGATTCCACACTTCTCCCCTCACCTCACCATCCCAGAGTCACTCACCTCATTCCTTTCTGAGAAGGTGGATAATTAAAATCAACTCATTTGAATCCAAAGATTACTAAACTTCTCCTAAATCAAGTAATAACCATCTCAAAACAATTTTCCTATTTCCTCCTCTAACAAAACCATCATTGGAGGCACCACACAAAAATTACTTGGAATAACAGATGATCAAGTTTGATCTACACACAACAGTCCATCACAAACTAGGCAAAACTAGGCCTGTAACCAGACAAGAAATTTCGCTGCTGACTCTCTAGACCACTCCCTGGCCCAAGCCTACACTATGCAATTCCAGTTCTTACAAATCTCCAATTCTCTCTCCTTACCAAACTTGAGCAGACTTGCAAGAAAGTTGCTAAATTTTCAGCTAACCTCCTAATACCTCTCACCACTGTACTGCTCTAAAAAACCTTCACAGGATGGAACTTCCCCACCATCTTAAACTCTCAACTCCAACTAACTCACTGCTTACTCACCAAACCCACAGCCTGTTCCTCCCTCTCCAATACTGTGACTTACTATACCCCTTCATGCCCACTATGAAGTACTGATAAATTCCTTCTATAAACATACAAATCCAAAACACTCGGCAAATCCTCAGTGTCTCATTTTTGGAACATTCTCCCTTTCACTTTGCATCGTATCCCAATTACAAACAGCTTCAAAAAATAATTAAAAAGTTCCCTCTGTAAGTTATGGATATGCCCCTGTCAGGACCCTACTTAATTGGCTCTACTGCTCTCTTCACTTCCTAGAATCACCCTCTTACAGTTTATGCCTAAAGCATATGACACCTCTTAATTAACAAAAAATAAAAATCAGATGATATATTCTCACTAATTTTTGCCTAACATACAAGAATCTTTCTCCTATATTATTTATTACTAGTCCCATATGCATATACTGTAAATAGCATACCAACTTTAAAATTTTTTTTTCTTGTTTTTTTTTTTTTATACTTTTTTCGATGCAGTTGCCTTTGTTGCCATCAGTTTGAAGTAAATTGAGTCAGTTGCCTTTTGTCTTGGCATGAGGAAAGCCATCTGGGCAGTTGTATTCAAGCTTGCACCCAGGAATGTTGTATCTTTGAGAAGGTACCAGACCTGTGATTTCTTTTTGTTTATTGTGTACCCTAGGCATGTCAGAAGCCTTTTCACAAATGCCAGGTGCTGAAGAAGAATGTCCTTGTTCTCTGCTTGAATGAAAAAGTCGTCCAAGTAAGGATAAATCTGTATACTTTTTTGTCTGCAAAATGCAATTACTGGTGCCAGGCACTTGTAGCCACCCTGGGTGCAGTAGATAAGCCAGAGGGCAGCGCAGAGAATTGGTAATGCATAGAGCCAGCCTTGAAATGAAGGTATCTTCTGCACATTTCCCTTATTGGGATATGCAGGCATGCCTCTTTTAGATCTAATGTCACCAGCCAAGCATTCTTGCCCAACATGGGCAGAAGCTGCTGTAAAGTTAGCATTTTGAATTTTGGAATGTCCAGGTATGTGTTCAGAATTGATAAGTCCAGTATTGGCCACCAGGCCTTGTCTTTTCTGGGTACCAAGAACAGTCTTGAATAAAAACCTTGTCCTTTTTCCTGTTCTGGTACTGGCTGAATAGCCCCCATACCCATGAGGGACGTAACCTGTTTTTGTGCCTCTGCCCATTGATTTTTTTGGCAGATCTGGCCCACCGTTTGCCATTGGCACAGTATGGAAATGGAATCTGTATCCCTGAGATACTATGTTTAGCACCCACTTGTCCTGGGTTATTAACTGACAATTTTGAGCAAAAAGTGCTAATTTCCCCTAAGGGTGCTGCCAAAAGGTAAGTGCTTGGTGATGGCAGAGGGAAGTCATTGAGACTGTTTTCTGTAGGGCTGCGCTTTATCTCCTCCAGATTTGGAGGTAGAAGCATCCCATTGCTTTGACCTGTAAGAATCTTGTGCCAGGTATCTAGAACTTTTAGGGCGTCTGGATTTGTCCTTTGAGCTCTGTTGGACACAGGAAAGGACCAATATTTTGTAGGCCAGTGTCTACTGAATCTTGGTGGCTGCAGTTGTAAGAAGTCTTTTACAGTTTGCATAGATTTAGCTTTGTCTTCCATTTTCTTACAAACCTCTTCTGCCTTAATACCAAACAGAGTATCATGCTGCAAAGGTGCATGCAGTAATTTAGCTTTAACATGATCAGGCAAATTTTGCTCTTTTAGCCAGGCATGCCTCCTAATCACAGATCGAGTAACTGCAGCCCTGCAGGAGGCCTCTAAGAAATCAAAACCACATTGCAAAGTATGCTTTCCAACTTGTTCTGCTGCATGCAATAATTCCTGCAATTCTTTATTTTCTGCACATTCAGAAATCAACATCATTTTCGGTTTCAGCAATCCCATAACATGTTGCTGATACTTGAGCATATGAAACTGGAAGTTTAAGGCCCTAATTGCCAAGGTTGCAGATGTATAAACCTTCTTTCCCCATCTATCCAGTGCCCTTGAATCTCTGTCAGAGGGGGTAGGATTTTTTGCTGTTGAGGCCTTAACCCCCTTTGGACCCTGTGAAATAGTTTCAGGGTCAGCAGCAGGGTTTCTAAACAAACATTTGTGTGAATCGGTGACCCAGTAATATCTGTCAGACTTGCTGGGAGCCAGAGGTAAGGAGTCTGGAGTCAAGCTTGACTCCGAAACACATCATCCACAATGTCTAAAACATAAGATATGGCTAAAGGCCTATGCTGAGAGAGAAGGAGGAAATCCCTGAGCCTCTTTTTTGATTCTGAGAAATCTTGACTCTCCCAGTGAAAATGCTCCCTCAAAGTATGCAAGGTTTCTCCAAATGAATAATCCTCAGTAGGTGATGCAGATGGGAAAGACTCCTCTGCATCAGAATCCTCATAGGGAGGTATAGATAATTCCTGGTCAGAAGAGGAATCAGAGGAAATAGAAACCTGATCTGAAGATTCATAATCAGTGTCCTACCTAGGCCTCTTATCAGGAGGGGGTTGGGAACCCCTGATCAAGGTAATTAGGTCTTCAGCCATTTTGATCATCTGTTTTTTTTGGGCATAGAGGCTTGTGCACGTGGCTCATGCGTCATTTTTTTAGCTTTAGAAGTTGCTTTTGTCTTTGATTTTGAAGCTGGTGTCGGTTTTATATAAACATGTTGAGGCCTGAATACACCCTCAGAAGCCAGTGCCTGCTCAGTGGCTCCGGACCCATCTGAGGGAGAGACATCCGTGGGTACAATACTTTGAGAATCTCGAGGCGTGCTGGACTCCACATGAGTCCTTGGTAGGGGCCTGCAACTTGAAAGTAGCGGGTATCAGGGGCTGCAAAAGCACCTCACTGAGTACCGGTGAGCTGGCGACTGGCTTAGGAGAAGCTTCGTCGTTGGTTTGGACCTCGATGGTCTGTCTCTGTCCTTTTCTTTGAGTTTTTTGTGTACTCCGGTAGTCGGATTGCTATCCGACGACATTTCAGAGTAGTTAAATCTGTTTCCAAAATATTTTGAGGCAAAAATATACCGATGCTTAATAGTGCGTTGGTTAAATCTAGCACAAAACCAACAGCCAGGCACGTTGTGATCAGGGCCTAGGTAAGGAATACAGTATAAATGAAAATCCTTATGAGGTATTTGCTTCCCACAAGTAATACAATTATTAACTTTTTCTGACATCGGTATGGAGCAAGAAAAAAGTTTCCCCAATGGGGTACTTAGCTTTAGTGAAGACTTCAGTTCTGAAACTTGAACTCGAAAATTTAAGGAGTCGGCCGACCGGCACTTGCGAACTGCTTCTGCTTTGGGCACCGCGTGGCAAGAGAGACAAAAAATAACATCAGCTGCTTGTTTTATACCCCTGATGACCTGACATCATGGAAGAGGAGACAGCAACCGACGCAGGACCCAAGACTTTGGAATTCAGGCCGACTGAGGGCAACCTGCCAGCAGATTACCCAAATGTAATGACTGCAACAGTGAAACACGAAGAACATTGTAGGAATCAGAGCAAAAGACAAATATACAATGACAAGAAAAAGTTCTACTATAAAGCCCAATCCACCCACCAGTCCAACCCCAAAATCTTCTGGACAAACATCCATCCTGCCCTTCATCCAGGAAAACCTCAAACCCCTGACCCTTATCCCAATTTCTCCACACAAGACACCACCTCTCTCCTTAACCAGTTCTTTAATGATATCATCAATAAACTAATACCAACCAAACCCCCCTCACCATTTCTCCACCTCAACCTGAAGCAAAGGAGGCACTCTTCTCTCTCAAACCTATCTCAACCTCTTACATGAAGTCTCTCCTCCAAAAGTTTAAACCTTGTTCTCCTTCTGCTGACAATCTACCACCTCTCTTTCTCAAGCTAGCAGCCAAATCTATTGCTTACCCAGTCTCTATACTCATAAATAGATCCATTAAAGAAGTCACTGTACCCAACATCTGGAAAACTTTCTTTATAATACCCCTTCACAAAGGAGGTAACTCCACTGATACTTTCAAGTACAGACCCATTGCCATCCTTCCCCCATCTAAAAATCCAAGAAAAATGTATGCATTCCCAAATGCTCAAATTTCTCATCCATAATAATCTCCTGACTCCTACTCAACATGGCTTTTGGCCAAACCACAGTACCTCCACAGCCCTTCTATCTTTCACTCACACTATTGTTAGTCTCATGTCTATTCTTATATATACTGAAAGCCTTCGATATGGTATCCCACTCCATACCGATAGGCAAACTTGCCAGCCTACATCTAGTTTCCTTCAACCTCAAATGGTTCTCCAGCTATCTAGCAAATAGACAACAATCAGTCAGATGGCAGTCTTCCTGCTCTATTTTTCTACCTATTCATATACGCGTTCCCCACAGCTCCATTCTCGGACCCCTTTCTTTTCAATGTCTTCATTAATGACATCTATACCTCAACTTCTCATTCTACCCTTATACAATATGTGGACGATTCCACACTTATCCCCACCTCTGACACATTGTCACAATTTAAGTCACTCACAC
Source organism: Protopterus annectens (assembly GCF_019279795.1). NCBI lineage: Eukaryota > Metazoa > Chordata > Ceratodontiformes > Protopteridae > Protopterus > Protopterus annectens. The sequence goes on along the minus strand of NC_056750.1, from coordinate 110,373,443 downwards.
AAGAATCATTCCTTTCTGAGAAAATTGGATAATTAAAAATCAACTCATTTTGAATCCAAAAGATACTAAACTTCTCCCTAAATCAAGTAACCATCTCAAAACAATTTTTCACAATTTCCTCCTCTAACAAAACCATCATTACAGGAGAGCACCACACAAAATTACTTGGAATAACAATAGATGATCAACTAAAGTTTGATCTACACATACAGCAGTCCATCAAAAACACAAACCAAAAACTAGGCCTCCTATATCGGAACAAGAAATTTCTAACTGCTGACTCTAGACCCTCCCTGGCCCAAGCCTACACTATGCAATTCCAGTTCTTACAAATCTCCAATTCTCTCTCCTTACCAAACTTGAGCAGACTTGCAAGAAAGTTGCTAAATTTTCAGCTAACCTCCTAATACCTCTCACCACTGTACTGCTCTAAAAAAACTTCACTGGATGGAACTTCCCCACCATCTTAAACTCTCAACTCCAACTAACTCACTGCTTACTCACCAAACCCACAGCCTGTTCCTCCCTCTCCAATACTGTGACTTACTATACCCCTTCATGCCCACTATGAAGTACTGATAAATTCCTTCTATAAACATACAAATCCAAAACACTCGGCAAATCCTCAGTGTCTCATTTCTGAAACATTCTCCCTTTCACTTTGCGTTGTATCCCAATTACAAACAGCTTCAAAAAAGAATTAAAAAGTTCCCTCTGTAAGTCATGGATATGCCCCTGTCAGGACCCTACTTAAATGGCTCTACTGCTTTCTTCACTTCCTAGAATCACCCTCTTACAGTTTTTATGCCTAAAGCATATGACACCTCTTAATTAACAAAAAATAAAAATCAGATGATATAGTCTCACTAATTTTTGCCTAACATACAAGAATCTTTCTCCTATATTATTTACTAGTCCCACATGCATATACTGTAAATAGCATACCAACTTTAATACTTGTCTTATTATACTTGTCACTTTCTCTGTTTTTCTATTACTCAACTTTGTGATTATTGTATAAATGTTATTACTCACTTTTAAGAAAACTGTAATTGAATAATCTGTACATTTTTCTGGAGCTTTTCTCCTCGAGTCTTCACTGAAAATGGGTCTGTGCTCAGCTGAATCAACCCGGTTAACAAACGTGAAATACATAAATAAATAAATTAATAAATAAAGGGTATAATACAGTTAGAGGAACTCTGAGGAAATTAACTAAGAATATATGCAAAGCAAGATCCTATGTGACTACATAGAGAAAAGCAATTCAGATAGACTAGGTACTGTCAGAACTACAAGAGATTTATTCAAGGTGAGAGGTACACTGACAGTGCCAGATATTCTTGAAATATAATTTTAGTAAGGACTTGAAGAGATTAGGTTTACTGATCTATTGGAGTGAGGCAGGTAGAGAATTCTAGATATTAGCACCATAGATAAAGCAAAAGGAGTTACTGTTGGAATGATGGAGGAGTGGTGACATAGATCAGGAATTTCTAAAAACAAAATTTTCTAGTGGGAGTACACCACTGAAGAAAATTCTTAATTGATGGGGATCTGTCTGGGATGTGCAACATTATACACACTATTTTAAGTTGGCTGTAATTGAGATAATTTGGGTATTCAAGCCACTTGAGATGTTTTAATGTGGTGCAGTAGTCTGTTCTATTGTTTACATTGGTAGAGCATTAGGAGTTATGTATTTACCATAACTTGGTATATGTGTTGCCCTTCTTAATTCTTCCTCGCTGATGGATCTTGAATCTGATCCATGGATCTGGCTCGGCCGCATCTTACAGACTTCAGATCCCAATCTCGAGCTCCTTCCTCTTCCCATAATGCACCACACTACTTCTAACTCCTCAGATCAAGTTTGCTGCCTATGTCTACTGATTTCTAGAGACAGGACAGAAAAGAGGGAATAGTAACTGAAACCTTGGAACCTGAAGTTCCCATAATGTACAATATCCTTCTAGAAAATATAAGGCCGGATGAAGGTTGGGAGGGAAGGTGAGGAAGAATGAAGAACAACACATATACCAAGTTATGTTAAGTACATAACTCCTAAATATGATGTTGTCCTCTTCATCCTTCCTCACTGATGGGTAGAGTCCCCAACTATGTAATTCCTGAGAGGCCCTTAAGGATGGGTACGCCAGAGCACTGTCAAGCCAAGGAAGCTCTACTCCTGGAGACAATGTACACTTGCAAAAGTGTCACAAAGATACGAGTCTTAGATTAAGTGACTGCAGCACAGACAACAACAGTAGACGTTTTGGAGGAAGATCAGATGAGGTATCCATAGATCTAGCAGAATGGCTCTAGGAGGGCCAGACAGTTCTAGACTGTTTCTAGTATAACTCAGCTAAATATAGTCAGTAATCTATTTGGTCAGGATAATATTGGAAACTGCTAGACCTCAGTGGGTAGGAAAAGATATACCAACTGCCAGTAGATGTCTGTGCACGTCAAACAGGATAACGGATATATGTCCTTGCTAGAAGAATCTGAACACAAGACCGACAATTGTGTTGATAGAACAATGTCGGACCTTGTGGCTACTCTAGGCATACACGAAGAATCAGTATGGTAGACACCCAATCTTAAGACTAATACTGTAAGGCAACTTGGAAGACAAAGCTAGCTTAATTAGTTCCTGGGGTGGACACTACAGATTAACTCTGACATCCCAAGATGGAATGAGGTCTTTATAGGGGGTTTGAGCAGAAAAATTCAATTATAAAGACTTGATATAACCTGGAATAGAAAACGGAGGTGATACATAACCAGAAAGATGATTAGGTATAGTAGATAATTGTAAGTTTATCGTAGAAAGGAAAATAATTCACCCCTTCCTAAAGGGAGGGGAGATAAAGAAGGAACAGCAACATAGGGTGTAAAAAGGGGCCAATGATCTCTGTGAGGCCTCTACTGCATACATTTTCCACATTTGTTCCCACATGTCTTCTATGAGGTGTCTTGTGGAAGGCTAGCATAATGTCACGAACAGAGGAAGCAAAGGTGGATTATCATACTACCATTGTAGCTGAGAGTACTGCGGTAACTAGACAGCGTAAAGGTTTGGATACTGGACCCAAGATGGGAGAGATGGGGAACCCCAAATGAGCCTCAGACTCTATTGAGGATATTTTAGATGAGATAGAGTACCTGCTGCACTTGTTTAACAGAGAAGCCAAGATGTTGCAGCAAAGTTGGCCCCAATGGCTGAAAACAGGTTCAAACAGTTTGGCTGAGGAACCATACGCGAGAAACCAGAGTGGACTGGCTGAGTCTGTATGCCAGAGTGCTGGACAATGCCGGCATATGTGATGCAGTTGGGAAAAGGTCTGATGATATTGTCCATTCCTAGACATGCATGGCCTCTCCTCACAGAGGGTAAGAATGGATTCCCCTGGTTAGTAGGTATGCCAGACAACTGACCTATTGTCAGTATGCAAAGTAATAGCTCTAGGGGAGAACGCCCTGAAAAGCATACAATGTTGGAAAAGGGAAAGGGATTGTTCCCATCCCTAAGACATAGAAATGTAACTTAACTTCTAGGAAAGACCACATCACCTGGTCTCACTTTCCCTTGAAATGCCCTCCCACCCCAGCGGGGGGCATCCATGGTCATTGCGACTAAGGAATAGGAAGAGAAATGGCTACACTAGAAGAGGGGTAGTTCGGCTGTGTCCACGACAGGAAATTACATTTGTGAATTTGAGTGAATTTTATAGTAACAGGCTGAGACTGAAAGGAAAGGACTAATGACCTGCCAAAAACCCATTGAAGGTTTTGTATAAGAACCCTTGCTAGGGGGATTAGCAATATGTCAGTTGATATGGGGCTAAAAGTATGTAAGGTTAGTATTGCTGGATGAGACATAAGTGACAGCAATTCCCTTACCAGATTTCTTAGTGACGTGAAGTGAAGAAGAGGCAAAGATACTACCTGGTCTATGGTACCCAAAAGGAGCTGACACCTTAGGAATTCTGTATCAGAAAAGATAAGAATTTGCCAACTTTATTGTGATGCACAGGGATCTAAGGATCTAAAAGAACAATAGGTAATTCCTGGTTTGTAGAGAATTCTGCCTGGTTAAGACAAGTGAAGAATCAGTCGTCTAATTATGGAACAGCTGGGATCCTTTGAGTCTCAGGTGAACTGCAACTAGTGTCATGCATTAGTTAAACACTATGGGGGCTGAGATGAGCTCAAAAAGGAAAGGGTTCTGAATTGGTACTGACTGATATCAATTTCTAGGCACATATACGGATAGGCCTGCTGCAAAAATACATGAATGGAATTTGACAGGTTTTAATTCCAGAAGCATACTTGGTCTCAGTCTTTAGTTGTAATGGCAGCATAGGAGCAGCCATTTAATGCCACTCTAAGGAGGGAAAGGTCATTGGAGGAGGAAAGAGAATGTAATAACTGGGTAAGAAGATCTAATGAATTATAAAATTGTTAGGAAAAAGTACAGTTTTGTACCTACCATAAATGTAGATGTTCGAGTGTTCACACTGCTGCAGTCATCACACTTGGGTTATCCTGCCGTCAGGCGGTCCCGCAGTCGGCCAGAGTTCCAAAGTCGGTTGCTGTTGCTTCTTCCCTGACGTCAGTGCGCCAGGGGTATATAAGAGGCATCCAGTGCCATTTTCTTCCATTTTTCTTGCCCCAGATGTCAGGTGCCCCCAAGTAGGTGGGCAATACATATTGCCAGTAAAACATGTAAAAGAAATACAAGGAATACCTTCAGTTACAAGAAAATACACCACAAAGGTTGTACCAGACAGGAAGGTATAGAAAAGTTCAGCTAGGTCAGAGGGGATGGAGGGAGGGTAACCTGGACTGCAGCAGTGCGAACATTCAAACATCTACATTTATGGTAGGTGCAAAACTGTACTATGTTCATCGTGTTACACTGCTGCAGTCATCACACTTGGGTTGAATCCCAAAGCTAAGGATGGCCAGTGGGGTTAAACAGGGTTTGGAGAGGCTAGTAGGCCCTGCAGAACTGCAGTGGCAAAGCCAGCTCTGGTTTTAGAGTATAGAGGTAAGTGTTAGTGCTTGGTAAAGGTGTGCACTGAACTCCAAGTTGCAGCCTCCAAAATATCCTTGGTTGGTACCCCCCTGAGAAAGGCTGTTGATGTAGCTGTAGACCTGGTGGAATGAGACCTAATGGTAGCAGGTACCAGTTTCCCATGATGTGTGTAGCAGAAACGGATACAACGTCCTATCCATTTTGAAATGGTCTGTTTTGAGATAGCTTTTCCTTGTGATCCTGCAGCATAAGATACAAAGGGTTGGTCAGATTTTCTGAAAGCCTTAGTTTTATCCAAGTAGTAACATAATTGCCTGTGAATGTCCAAAGAGTCCAGGAGCCTTTCTCCTTTGTTCTGGGGGTTTGGGAAAAAGGTGGGCAAATGAATGGTTTGGTTTAGGACCACACTGGATACCACCTTTGGCATAAAGGAAGGGTTGGTTCGTAGAGCGACTCTGTCTTGATGAAAAATGAGGAAAGGCTCCACTGCCATTAGGGCCTGTAGCTCTGAGACTCTTCGATCTGAACTTATTGCTAGCAGCAGGGCAGTTTTCCATGATATAAACTGTAAATCAGCTGTAAAAGCTGGTTCAAAGGGCGGCAGTGTAAGCTTTTCCAGAACAAAGCTGAGATCCCAAGTTGGTGTTGGTGCTCTCCTGGGCAGTCTTATGTTCTTAGCCCCTCTGACGTACTGTCTTAGCAGTGGATGAGAAAATAAAAAAGGATCCGTGTTGTACTGAGCTGAATTCGCTGAGGCGTGGATCTTAACAGATGAAGAAGAAAGTCCTTTGTGCAACATCTCAGTTAAGTATTGTAGAATCTGAGGAATGTTTGGAACAAGGGGATTTTGCCCTTTAGCCTGGTTCCAGGCGCAAAATCTTTTCCATTTGTCTGAATAGGCTTTCCTGGTGCTGGGCCTCCAGGCCTCCAGAATGACATCCCTAACAGCTTTAGAGAAAAGTGTTGGCTGGTTGTTTAGGTTATTTGCCATGCAGCCAGATTTAAAGTCTTGAGCTGGCTGTGTAGAATCTGATTGTTTTGCTGAGTGAGCAGGTGAGGAATTTGAGGCAAAATCCATGGTGGGCCATGGGCCATGTTCCTTAGTATTGGATACCAGTGCTGGCGTGGCCAGTCTGGAGCAATGAGAATCATTTGTGGCCTCTCTAATCTGACTTTCAGCAGCACCTTTGCTAGAAGAGGCAGTGGAGGAAAGGCATACACTGTCAATGTTTTCCAACTGAATGAGAGGGCGTCCACTTTCCAAGCTAGTGGGTGGAATGTCCTTGTGCAAAATTTTTGAAGTTGGTAGTTTTGGGGGTTGGCAAACAGATCTATGTCTGGGCGTCCCCATTTGTGAGTTATCATTGCAAATACTTGTGGATCTAGTTTCCACTCGTGCAGATCCATGATGTTTCTGCTTAGGTCGTCTGCCAATGTGTTTTTCTTTCCTGGCAGGAATTGTGCTTGTAGGTGAACTTGGTAGGTCAGTGCTGTGTTCCACAAGGTCATTGCTTGTCTGCATAGGGGGTAGGAGTGAGTGCCCCCTTGCTTCTTTATGTACCACATTACTGTGGTGTTATCCATCTTTATTAGGAGTTGTCCTGGATGTAGGAGGTCCTTGAAAGCTGTTAGGGCATTCTGTACAGCTAGCATTTCTTTTTGATTGATATGCAGATGCCTTTGATCTGTAGACCATTTGCCCTAAATGCACTGTCCTGCCATGTGTGCTCCCCAGGCATAGTCCGATGCATCTGTTGTTATAGTTTGCCTGGCTGTGGGTAAGGTAAAAGGCTGAGCCTTGTTGAGGTGACATGCCTGAGCCTACCATAGAAACTCCTGTTGAAGGCAAAGAATGAGTGGTATTATTGTTTGCAAGCTGTGGCTGTGCTGAGTCCATACCCTTTTCAGGTACCATTGTAATTTCCTCATATGCAGTTTTGCAAATGGTATTAGTAGTATGCAAGATGCCATGAATCCCAAGGCCTGCAGAATTTTTCTTGCAGGGAGTTGGGTCTTTGTTGCCATCATTTTGAAGTATTGAGTCAGCTGTTCTTGCTTGTCTGGCGTGAGATAAGCCATCTGGGCCGTTGTATTTAAGCTGGCACCTAGGAATAATAAGTTTTGCGAGGGCACTAGTTTTGATTTCTTTTCGTTTACTGTGTACCCTAGGCAACCTAATAGATGTCTGACAAATGCCAGATGCTTTAAAAGAATGTCCTTGCTTTCTGCTTGAATAAGGCAGTCATCCAGGTATGGATATATTTGAATTCCTCTTTGTCTGCAGTGTGCAATTACTAGTGCCAGGGATTTTGTGAAGACCCTGGGCGCAGTAGATAAGCCAAAGGGCAGTGCAGAGAATTGATAATGCGTTGAACCTGCAATAAATCGGAGGTATCTTCTGCAATTTTGTCTGATAGGGACATGCAGGTATGCCTCCTTGAGGTCCAACGTTACTAGCCAAGCCTTCTTGCCCAGCATGGGAAGAAGCTGCTGTAGTGTTAGCATCTTGAATTTGGGTACTTGCAGATAAGTGTTTAGAATTGAAAGGTCCAGAATGGGTCTCCAGGCTTTGTCCCTTCCGGGAACTAGAAAGAGCCTTGAGTAAAATCCTTGTCCTTGCTCTTGTGTAGGTACCTGTTGAATGGCTCTCATGTCCAAGAGAGCTGTAATTTGTTTTTGAGCCTCTGCCCATTGATTTGGTGGCAGGTTTGGCATTCCTTTTATCCTTGACAATGTGGGAAAGTGGAATCTGTATCCTTGTGAGACAATATTTAGGACCCATTTGTCTTTTGTGATGATGTGCCAGTTGTCTGCAAAAAGTGCTAATTTTCCTCCCAAGGGAGCTGCCAAGAGAGATTTGCTTGGGAGTCTGAGGGTTAAGTCATTGTGTCTGTCTTCTGATAGTTTGGGGCCTGTCTTCTCCTCCTTTCTGGGTTGTGGTACCCCACTGGCGAGGATTGTAAGGGCCTTGTGACTGACTTCTGCCCCTTGGGCGTCTGCATTTGCCCTCTGTGGTCTGTCAGAAGCTGGAAAGAGCAAGTTTTTTGTTGGCCAGTTTCTGCTGAAACGAGGGGGTTGAACCTGTAAAAAATCCTTGACCGTCTGCATAGATTTTTCCTTATCCTCCACTTTCTTTAAGACCTCTTCTGCTTTTACACCAAATAAAACATCTTGCTGTAAAGGTGCATCTAATAACTTTGCTTTAACATGATCAGGTAGGGTCTGTTCTTTTAACCAAGCATGTCTACGTATGACAGACCCAGTCCTGCTGCTCTACAGGAAGCCTCCAATGAATCAAATCCACATTGTAAAGTATGTTTTCCCACTTGTTCAGCTGCATGCAACAAATCTTGCATTTCCTTGAAATCAGGCTGCTCTGAATGTGTGATCATTTTTTGTTTTAATTGAGACATCAGGAATTGCTGATATTTCAGAATGTGAAACTGGCAATTTAAGGCCCTCATAGCTAGAGTAGCTGAGGTATATACTTTCTTTCCCCATCTGTCTAGTGCTCTGGAATCCCTTTCAGAGGGTACAGGATTTTTAGCAATAGAGGCCTTAATTCCTTTGGGACCCTGGGAAAAGGTTTCTGGATCAGCACAGGACTTTTATATAGGAATTTGTGTGAGTCAGGGACTCTGTAGTATCTGTCTGCTTTGGCTGGTGCAGGAGGTACAGAGTCTGGGTTAAGTCTAGATTCTAAGTAAACATCATCCACAACGTCTAACATGGAAGGGATAGCAAGTGGTCTGTGCTGGGGTAGTAAAAGGAACTCTCGGAGCCTTTTCTTAGAATCAGAATAATCCTGGCCTTCCCAGTGGAAATGTTCCCTTATGGTATGTAAAGTTTCCCCAAAGGAGTAGTCTTCTGGGGGAGAAGCTGAGGGAATAGACTATTCAGCATCAGAGTCTTCATAAGGGGGAAAAGAGTATTCCTGTTCCTCAGAAGAATCCGAGGAAAATGAGACCTGGTCAGAAGAAGTATAATCCTCCTCTTGTCTTGGTCTTTTATCAGGAGGGGGATGGGAACCCCTGATTAGGGTAATTAAATCTTTAGTCATCTTAAGCATCTGTTTCTTAGGCATGGGGCCTTGTACTGGAGACTGCTGTACAGTCTTTTTTGTTTTTAAAGGAGATTTCAGCTTAGCATAAGATTTGATGGTGAGTGTAGTCGGTCTGAAGACACTTTCTGCAACTGAAAGCATTTCAGCTGCACAGGAATCTCCTTCTGCTCTGGAGTCGGAAAGGGTAAAGGATGAAGGCTGCAGTGCCCTAGTAGTCTCTGCTTAGGAATCGGAGGCCATCTGAGGTTCTAAATCAGTGGTCGTCAGGGGCTGCGTAGGCGCCTCACTGAAAACCGGAGAACCGGCGACTGGCCCAGCAGAGGCCTCGGAGTTAGGTTTGGGTCTCGGCTGCCTGTCCTTATCCTTGCGTTTTTTATGCATGCCGGTCGTCGGCTGCTCCGATGGCATGGTATAATTAAATTTCCTACCAAAGTAATGCCGGGCGAAATCAAACCGACGTTTAATAGTTCGTTTATTAAACCTAGCGCAAAACCGACAACCTGTGACGTCGTGGTCTGGGCCTAGGCAAGGAATACAATAAGAATGAAAGTCCTTATGAGATATTTGCTTCCCACAAGAAATACAATTGTTAACTTTTTCTGACATCGGACTGAGGCAAGAAAAGGTTCTCCAATGGGGTACTTAGCTTTATTGAAGACTTCGGTCTGAAATTTGAATTGAAAATCTCAGGAGTTGGCCGACCGGCACTTGCGAACTGCTTCTGCTTCGGGCACTGCGCGGCAAGAAAAACTGAAGAAAATGGCATTGGATGCCTCTTATATACCCCTGGCGCACTGATGTCAGGGAAGAAGCGACAGCAACCGACGCCGGACCAAGACTTTGGAACTCTGGCCGACTGCGGGACCGCCTGATGGCAGGATAACCCAAGTGTGATGACTGCAGCAGTGTAACACGATGAACATCATTGGGAATCTGTCATAGACACAAACTTATGATAAAGTTATGTACTGAAGAAATGTGCAGTTGGAAAACAACTTAGCATGGGGTATCCCTGTGAGGACTTGTGCAGCCCCAAAAGGAAAACCACAGTCCTGAGAGTGGGGAGAGAAAACAAGTGGGGTTTTGGAAATCATCTCCAGTACTATACAGTAGGTCACCATCCACAAAAAAAGAACAGTTCAACTATCAGTTTCATAAGGGAACAAGGAAGAGAACACCAGCAGGAAAAGAAAACCCTGGAGAGTCCCCCTTTCTTTTTTTCATATATTCATATATTAGTACAGGTGGGGAGAAACAAGCCTAGCATCATTTTAACCTACATGCCAACCTTCCACCTATATTACACAGCGTGAGAGAGCCTAACATAGGGGAGTGCATCCCCCTAGAGCCAAGCCACGGCAGATAGCCTCAAGGTCCAAACCTTAGGTTCATAGGTTTACAGAAGTACAACAGACTAATGAGCACAAGAGCTTTAAAGGCCCAGTCAAGCATACCAAAACCCCATGCAGTTCCGATATTCTTGAAAAATACAAGAAGGGGTTCTAGGATAAAACATTCATGAACATGGGCCTGGGAAAAAAGCAATTAGCAGACAGCCTGTGTCAACTAGAGAGACAGGTGCCAAACCAGGTGTGAATTTTCTAAGATGTAATTAAAGAGAAAAATAATTCCACCGAGGCAGAGTTTGTAGGTCAACTCCCAAACACTGCCCCCACAGCTTTTGGAACAGACTCTGCTGTCAAGCCATCCATGCCTTCCTATGAACATAAGGAGGAAAGGCAACCACTCAACCTCTCAACTGTATAAACATAGTTATTTGCACCTAGAAGGCACAGAGAAAAGAAACTATGCTTCTGCCTATCTGAGCTAAAACACCCTAATGCTTACTGAGATTTAAGGTCAACCAACATAAAGAAATTCACTGTGCCCAAGGGATGTCTCAGACCCTAAGGAAGTCCACTGTTAGCCAATCGCTCCGGATCCAAGAAAACTGGACCAAGAGAACCTAGTTTCTCCTGTCTATCCATTACCCTTTGAATCCTAAAATCTCTGACCCCAGGAAAGACTGACAACTCAAGAGTTTCAGATCTGGAGAGGGCGAGGAGTCAGGAACCGAGGATCAAGCTCACTCTTATTTTGGAATACACCACCTCAACAGCACAGAGGTGCAGGGAATCCAGATCCGGGATGTGCCCGACAAAGGCTGTCGGATTCTAGCATAGGCCCTGAAGGGAACGACAGTCTGAAACAGAAAGCACATGGAAAACAGCTCTCACCCCTTCTCAGGTTACCAGAAACAACATTCAGCTAAGAGGCTGTCAGATCCAAGGACATTTGGATCCGAAAAGAGCTCCCACTGCAAGAACATTGTTATGTGTTGGATCCTAAGCCTAGGATCCTAAAAGTCTGCCTGACTCCAAGCACAGGATCCAAAAAAAGGGTCTGAAGTGGAGACTGTAGCTGATCAGACCTGAAAGCCTTGGATCCAATGAAACTACAGTAAGCAGAAGTGGGAAAGGAGCCATACCTGACAGATCTGAAGAGGACTTAGGATCTGGAGGAGGTCCAAGGGCCTTCTGATCCGAGGACTAGGATTGGAGCCCTGTAACCTGGTTCTGTTGTTTGACTCTCTCTTTGGAGGGGATTTGAGCCCCTAAAGGAACCAGTACCATCTGGTGTTCCTCTTCTTCAGAGCAAAGCCACAAGCGATGGAGTGACAGGGGGCCCACAAGGGGATAACCTTCCTGAAAAACAACAAGTTAGTAAATAGCAGGTTGCACATTAGCATAAATATACTTGCAAATGCAGACAGAACTCCAATGCCTGTTATTTCAAACTTCAGTCTTTTGTTTGTTCTTTCCTAGATAGATTAAAATGCTCCGATGAACGGTTTGAGGTATAAACAGAAACCAATCAGATCCAAGAACCTTGGATCTGACTGTACTTTGAGCAAGCTGGAGAGCATAATGGACCACACCTGATGGATCCAAGGAAAACTTAAGGATTCAGAGGAGGTCCAAAGGTCTGCTGATCCGATTCACAAGAAGAAAAGACTGATGTTAGTAGATTAGCAAGTAGCACCGAATCATGCATTTTGATCCCTATGCCTGTCACTATATTGAACTTCAATCTGAGTGGTTATCTCAATATTTTTCCCGAAGGGCAAAGTCAAGAAGAAAAGGACTGCAAGCTAAGGTACTAAGCAGGCATAGACTTATTTACCAGGTGGTGCTCAAAGTCACAAAGGAGGCAAGAGAGTTGAGGGGGGGTCACTCTGTAACTACAAAAGAAGCCCAACAGATCAGGCCAAACGTCCAGGACCAATAAGAATGGCAGGATAAAGCAAAGATCTCTATCCAAAGACCAGCACAAGAGCAGGGTAAAGGCAGAGATCTCTGCCCGAAGGCCAGCATAAGCCCCAACAACAACTATCGTTAATTGGAAAGTTGACACAGTAACAGGAGTGAAGGGGATCTCCACGGTCCGTGAAACTAGGTTGCAACCAGACAGACTCCTGGGAAGCAGCAGACAGAAGAGCAGAGGAAGGGTAAAGGGCTGCACTTTCTGATCTGCAACAGAATGGCATAAACCCAAGGTAGAACGGCAGCAAGCATGAAACCAGTAAATGCAAAATGAGCTGTAACCAATTCAGAGTGGAAAACAACACTGGGAGGTGAACAGAAGGTAGGAGCGGCCAGACAACCAGGCAAGACAAAACTAAACAAAGCTTTGAGGTGAGAATAAAGTCACAAAACTTTCTTACCAGAGGGAGGTTAAGCAAAAAATAAGAACAATCAAAAAATATTATAAGAAATCACTTACCTGCAAAAAGGCACTGATTAAACCACTGCAGCTCAAGAGTTAAGAAATCTGCGTCTGAACATTGAGGTGGAAAACGAGATATGAGGAGTTAGAAATACTGTGGTGCATTATGGGAAGAGGGAGGGGCTTGACATTGGGATCTGAAGTCTGGAAGTTGCGGCCGAGCAGGATCCAAGGATCAGATCTGAGATCCATCAGTCAGGAAGAATGAAGAGGACATTATATCTTGGGTATTGTACTGCAGCTTTGTTCAAGTTCTGCAAGCTGAGTTGAATGCAGACTTGTGAAGATGGGGGTAGTGTATGATAGTGTGGGTAATAGGTACACTGCTACTGTGTATTTACAAGCAAAGTCTGTTAAGTAGGATTTTGCCAAGGATGGTGAAGTTAGTTTTTAGGCATGAGTTTGGCTTGGGGGTGAACAGAATTAACTTAATTTTTAAAGTTCGGTACAATGCGGACATTAGCAGTTTTTTTAGGGTTCACTTCACGGTTGGTCTATTTAAGCTAGCCTTCAATGGAGGTTAAGGAGATTCGGGTGATACTCTGAATCTTGGGACTTTTTTCGCTATGGAAATAATGGTTAAATCATCAACATAATGAATGAAATCTGAGTTAGAGCAGGCTGTTACCGGATAACGTTGAAAAGTATGAGACCAAGTATGGAGCCTTGAGGGACTAACTGCTATGGGAAGAAAGGTGGATTTGAACTGTTACCATTTTACACTTTGGGTCCTGTTAGTGAGGTATGTACTAAATTATTGTAGGGCTGAGGAAGACAGACCAAGCAAGAAGAGTTGGCAGAGTAATTAGAAATGACAGACTGTATCAAAAGTTTTTGTTAAGTCAAGGAAGATTTGCGATACATGTTAATTGTTTCTGTGTTTGTGACTTATGTCAAGGAAAGATAGAAGAGCAGTGTTACTGTTGTGGGAGAGACAAAATCTATGCTGGAATGGGGAAAGGAGATTGTTGTTTAAAAGAGCAGAGTATGGATGTACACTTCATAAATATTATATGAAAGCAAGAGTATGGCAATGAATCTGAAGTTAAAGAGTTCAGTAGAGGGGCTCAATTTGTGTAGTGGCATGATACAGGATTGTTTCCATGAAGAAGGGAACAGGGATTCCATTGCAGCTCTGTTAATAAGGACAGGGACAGGGTAGGCAATGGCATCAGCAGCTAGACTGAGGTATTCTGAAGGGAGGTTGTCTGGAGCTAGAATGGATGGTTTTAGTTTGGTGAGATACTGCTTTATTGTGAAAGTAGGCACAGACTTGAGAGGAAGGAGTTAGAGTTCATTGTAGATGGAGACTTGTCTGGTAGAACTGAACTTGAGATGGGTTTTCACTGAAGAAATAACTACTAAACATACAAGCTATGCTGAAGTCAGTTTTGGTGGGTATGAGGTTGGGTTGGATGGACTTCTCAATGCTTACTTAAGCGTAATTTAGAGGATTGTCAGTTATATGTACATGTTCCTGAAATGTATAAAGAAGCCAGTGCATCAGTAAAAATGAACATGGATGAAGGAAAGAATGTACACTCAACACAAAAGGAACTCCAGCCCAGAATCAAACCTAAGTACCCAGCACTGCATAGTGGCAATGATGACAACTGCACCACTGTGGTCTTCCCCATCGCATTCCATTTAAATGAAAAACATCTTTTTACATCTTTCTTTTGTCAAGTTACTTTACAATAAAAAGGATTAGTTATAAAAAATAGAAATAAATCACTCTGCACAACTGTAATAAGGGGTTACTAGTACAAATGTAGCTACTACAGTTTTTAAGTAAGCTGACACTTAATACAGTGAGTACTGCTGCTCAAAATATGAATACAATAAGTGCTGCTGCTGTAACTGCATATATTGGCCCAACTTTTTACAGCACGGTGTTGCCAGTAAAATACATATATAAACTTGTGATAATGCTGATATAGTGACAAAACAACATTCCATGCTTTATGTGCTTTAACTCATGAAACTTTATGAAACCTATGTATCAAGGTTTTTAAGGTTAAAGTAAAACGTATGTGTCTGGGCAGTGAGGGTCAGCACAGAGTCAAGACTCTGAGCTATTAAACAGTTTCCTGTACCCAAGGTAGAGGAGTGGATTCTTTCCATCTCTGTTTGCATACTTTGTAATCCTTAAAAAAGTCACTTAATCAAACAGTGCTCTTGGGATGTACCAGAAAAGGGGCACTTTATCCAATGGGTTCACCTGATTAATAAATGTGTAAAAAATTACATAACATATATATAATTAAATAATTCAGCAGAACGGCAGTTCTAAAACTCCAATAAACAAACAAAAAGAACGCCTTGGACCACGGTCTTCTCCTCTATAGTATCAACACCAAAATCACAGAGCGCCAGTGAAATTAACGCTTTTATTCACCAAGGAAAAATAAAATACATGCGTTTTCATCCTACATACAGGACTTCATCAGACAACCATTTTTGACTTGAAAAGCCATTTAAATAATCTCTAAGTCACCTGTTTAATTGTTAATCCAATGAAATACATCTCCTTCAATTTGAACTAACAAATCCCACTTTACATCTCATAAATATTAATGCCTACTCTCCGAAAGTGTCTTGTGCTAAACTTGATCATTCCACATCATTTATTTATATAAATAATTTGAATTAAAATGCATATAATAAACATTTATAAATAATTTACTAATAAATTACTATAAAACATCTCATTAATAATATCTTAAATAAATAAATTTAAAAACTCAAGTATGTGAAAACTATATATTTGTTTCTTGTGTGTGTGTGTCAATGAAGATTTCCTTAAACCTATGTTTCATGTGTATTCTACCCCCATCTGGTGTCCATTTTAAAGAATTACATGTTTGAGTTTATCAAATGTTATTAGCCTTTAGTTTCAACAGAGAAGAAATTGATATAAAGTCATTCATTCCTGGTTTATTTCCTGCATCGAGGTTGACCTGCCACCAAAGCTCCCTACTTTCTAATATTTCTTCCCACAGGCCACCTCTAATGTCTGGTTTAACTTGATCCAGAACAAAAAATTCATATTTAAATTTAGTGCAGGAAATGGAATGCCTATACAATGCATTTGTGTTTTTCTTTTTGTGATGTCATAAGAATGTTCGTATATCCTTCTTTTCAGTTGTCTTTCTGTCTTCCTACATAAAAGACTGACAGGACTGACAGATAACAAGATATACGACCCCTCTACTATCACAGTTAAAAAAACCTTTACTGCCTAACCATCTCATTCTGCTTTCAATATATACTTCTCCCCTGTTTATAATGTACGAACATTGGTGGCACCTGCCACACTTGTATGTTCCTACTTTATTTCTATTCCCTTTATTTTTACTATGTCCATTCCTTTCCATTAAATTTTTTAGGCTACAAGAGTTTCTATACACTACTTTTGGTTCCATTTTGGTAATCTCTTCCATATCCGTCAAAGCGGAGAATTTATTCCATTCCCTATTTAAAAATTCCTTTACTTTCCTATTGGAAGCATTGTATTCTACTACTAAACTTCTTTTGTATATTTGTTGACCTATTTTGTTCTTGTTGGGATCCTTCCAAGGAAAGTCTCAAGGAAGAGATCGGGCCGA